>NC_064283.1:5521622-5668729 GCF_019186545.1 Solanum stenotomum
GACCTCATCATTGTCCGATTCATTTCCGTCTTTGTGAGTCATTTTCTTTTTTCCTTTTGACCTTGTATTATAGGGATGAGATGCCAGCTTAACCACAAATCAACCACCTTAATTTAACTGTGCATAGATAACAATGCTTGTTAGGGTTCGACCTTCTTCAGTTATTTTTATTTTTTTATTTATTTATTTATTTATTTTATTTTATTTTAATAATGCACTGATCAAATCCGTTTGAGATTGCATATGTAACACGCTTGCAAAGATCTTTGCATATTTTTTCAAAAACTCAATAATTAAGCTTTTCTTTTTTAGAGCTTTGAGATAAAGTTCTTTAGTTTTTTTTTTATTATTTGAATTATTAAAAGAAAATTAATAAAAACTTATTTTTGATAAAGATTAAAGCTTCTTGTTTTCCATTTTTTTTTAACTTTTGAAAAATGATTTTTTATTTTTTATTTTTGAATAAAGATCACCGAACCCAAAGAGGGTTGCCTACGTATCTCATTGAGGTGAGAATCAGGTGTGCGTAGTTCGTCCAGATTGGACAGTAAAAAAAACTTTAAGATATTAAATTTTTATTTTTGTTTTGACAAATGTAACTTTTCAAAGTATTATGAAAGTAAAATATTTTGAATTTTCTTTTTACAAACTTTATGAAAAAAAAAAATCTAAATAAAAATATTATTATTCTTTTCATTAAGTAATGTAAATTTTTTATTTTATTTTAAGAAATGTATAATATATTCTAAAAAAAGAAATATTTTCGTGTTTTCTCTTCTTTTTTTTTTTTTTTTTTTTTAAATAAGATCAAAAGATAAAAAAAAAAAATTTCATTGCATTAGTCATATTAAAATGAGTCAACTTATAGAAACTTTCAAATAAATGCATTTTCATGTAGCACATAAAATGAGCTAAGTGGTCAAGTAAGAAAGGGATACTTGTCCTTGAAGGACTCAACCCTTGTGTTGAGCCCCATTAGTTTAAAAATATGCATGATGCAGATAAATCAGATCCTATTAGGAATAATAATCGCTGAGACTTATTTTACTAAGTTAGCAACCTAATGGAATGAGTGTCTAGACTGGTCGTAAAACGAGTGGACTACTTGAGTCGGGAAGGGATAGCTTACCGGTAGCAGGGCTTTCCGACCTCATTATTAGACCTTCCCCTCTTAAGACATGTGTTACTATAGAATCCTTCCCAGGAGCGTTGCCGCATCTCTGGTATCTCATGGCTCAGGAGCGTAATCGCATCTCCGAATAAAGTATCTCAGAAGACTCAGATGGGTGCGCGAGGAGAGACAGATATATAACAATTCACATAATATCAAAGCGATAAACAAGTAGCAAATAACACATTATACTAACAACACAATATCCAAAAAGAATAATAATAAAAATAAAGATCAAAGCCATACGCAAGTCAATATTTTGAAGCTCGAATTCTGGTTAATATTATTGCAAGAAAAAGAAAAAAAATAAAATAATTATTGCATTGTTTCTCCTAGGATAAACATTTCCTAATATAAGACATTTAAAAACTAGAAAAAAAAGGGATAAAATATTGTGGTGATTTTATTTGATAATTCTGTTAATTGAGATCTTCCTAAGTACTGAGATTTAGTTTAGCAGGACCCTCTTACATAATGGGATTAGTAGGACCCTCCTACATAATGAGATTTAGTTTAGCAGGACCCTCCTACATGATGGGATTAGCAGGACCCTCCTACATAATGTGATTTAGATTAGCAGGACTCTCCTACATAATGGGATTAGTAAGACCCTCCTACATAATGGGAAGTAGTATAGCAAGGACCCTCCTGAACAATCGGAAGTAGTATAGCAAGGACCCTCCTGAATAATGGGACGTAGTATAGCAAGGACCCTCCTGAACAATGGGAAGTAGTATAGCAAGGACCCTCATGAATAATGGGACGTAGTATAGCAAGGACCCTCCTAAACAATAAGAATTAAAGTAGCAGGACCCTCATAAACAATGGGAATTAGCGTAGCAGGACCCTCCAAAAAATGTGAATTAAAGTAGCAGGACCCTCCTAAACAATGGGAATTAGAGTAGCAGGACCCTCCTAAACAATGAGATTAGTGTAGTATGACCCTCATAAACAATGAGATTTAGATTAGCAGGACCCTCTTGGACAATGGGATTAGTAGGACCATCCTACATAATAGGATTTGGTTACTTTCTCCTAGGATAAACACTTCCTAGTTTGATTTTTTTTTATTTTTTTAATTATCTGCTAATAACACACAAAAATTTTCCAGTGAAAACTGGGGCAAATTTTTTTGTGTATTTCTTTTGTTTGTGATGTTTTTTAGGTTTCTTCAATCGAAACATGGATTTGAAATTCAGGAACAAAGTTTCAACTCTTTTCAGAATGATCAATCCTATGATAGCCAGAATCAACTTCTTCAATGCATATAGAAGCCTGACTTCCTGACAGTTATTTCTATTCAGCTTCTGATCAAGAAAACATACAGTCATTCAAGAACATATTCAAATTGTCATTTTGAAGAGTGCCAAAAACTCACTCTAAGTGGCAAGTTAAGCATCAAATTCAATTCAAGATCAAGATATCAAGGTGATATCCGAAAGTCAGGACTCAAGTGAAGACTCAAGAGAAGCTGCATAGATAGGAGCTTGTACTTTTATTTTCCTTTTGACTATTAGCTTGCATTGTTTTTATGTAAGGATAGGAACCGCAACTTGGAGCCTCGATAAAACCTCACTTAACTTCAAACCTATCACCTCATCTCTTCGAACTACATGTGACCTGATTTCCCTATAACCCGGGATATGTAGGATGTCCAAAACTAGGACTCGGTTGCATATCTTTCTTTTCGAATAAGAGTCCGTTCAAAACTTGTCACGTTGTCTACTTCTTTGTCTAAAAACTCTTCGTGTTTCCAGTCAAAGAGGGGCAAACTGTAGACACGTAATTTTTGACCGAATTTAAGGTATTACACCATTTTTAGTACATAAATATTGCTTTTATATATAAATTAAATATTTTATTTTTCATCGTATTTTAGTAAGTTTATTTTAAAAGATTGAAAAACTACAAAAAATATATGTTTTCTTTTAATTGTAATAAATAAGCTAGTATTTTTTAATTATATTTTTAGACTAGCTATTTGACTTTTGTTAGTTTAAAAATAATTAAATAAGATTCTTATTATATTATATTATTTTATAAAATAAAGATAAAAAATAAACCTAAAACTAAGCTACACTACCCCATTAACCCCTTATACTACTACCCACTCCACTCACAACCCCACGATCCCACATTAATCCATCATTCCCCTCAACCACACACACGTACCACACAATACATATACCAACATACACACAAAAAAGAAAGACGGACAGAGACAGAAAAAGGGAAGAAAAAGGAAAAAAAAAAACATTTTTCATCCCAAAAACAAAAACACACGAGCAAACAAAAAAAAAAGACCTTCACATCTCTTTTATTTTTTTAAAAAAATACATCAATTCATCCAGATCTTTGTTTTCTTTCTCATTTCTTTCATATAAATACAACACATATACCACTACATACAATCTATAAAAAGGTTCGTGGGTATTCTAATCGAGGTTCAATCAAGATTTTGCGGTACTTATTCTCTTTATTTAAGGTTCAACTTTGCCTTATTTACTTAATTTATTCATGGAATTTGATGTAATTTTATGACAAATTTTATTATATTTTGTTTCATTCATGAATTTGATAGAAATGATTCATTTGTTAGTTGTTATATCTCTATTTCATGAATGAAGGTAGCTTTAATTGATGATTTTTATTTATTTATTTATTTTTATTTGTTAGTTGTGATCTCTTAAAAATGAACATGTCATAATATTGTTCTTGTCTTGATTTAGATAATAATGATAAAGTAGGTATAGTTAGGCTAAAAATAAATATAAATAAATTATTGTTGTTTTATTTTATCAAACAAAAAATGAAATTTATTTTTTGCAATTCGATATTGTTTTCTTTGATTAGAAAGTGTACACTTAATTTTGACATCAACTTTAAGAAATTGCAAAAAAAAAAAAAAAAAAATAATAATAATAATAATAATAAAAACATATGTAAAATAATCAAAAAAATTTGTTCTAGAAGTTTAGTATTTTACTTTATTTGTTTTTTTTTTAGGAATACATATTTTCTTTTAATGTNATTAGAAAGTGTACACTTAATTTTGACATCAACTTTAAGAAATTGCAAAAAAAAATAAAAAAAAATAATAATAATAATAAAAACATATGTAAAATAATCAAAAAAAATTTGTTCTAGAAGTTTAGTATTTTACTTTATTTGTTTTTTTTTTAGGAATACATATTTTCTTTTAATGTTAGATCAAACACTTAAATAAATTAAAAAATATTTGTTCCAATTAAGAATGTGGTTACACATCTTTTTTTGAGATATTAAAATAAACTCAATGTTGCGGTGACGCACCTTGTCCACTAATATAATTAGTTTTATTAATTTAAGGTAGTGGCTTATAAAAATAAGGTTATTAAGCGTGATGCAAAGAAGACAGCTATGTCTCTAAAATGTCAAGATCGAGAATGCAGTTATGCATCCGGTTTAAGACTAATAAAATTCAACAATTAAAAAAAAATAAGTGAACCAGGGCCGTAGACACAAATTATCCAAAAACATATTAAAATAAGTATGAGTCAATAAAAGCGACCGTGCTATAACCACGGGACTCGAGGGATGCCTAATACCTTCCCCTCGGTCAACAGAATTCCTTACCCGAGTTTCTAGTTCGCAGACCATATAAAGAGTCATTTCCTTTTGATTAGGGATTAAACAAAAGGTGACTTGGAACACCATAACTCAATTCCAAGTGGCGACTCTGAAACGAAAAATAAAATAATCCCTAATTCAATATTCCCTAGCCAAGTATCAACCAATGATCCAATTTATCCACCTGGATTCGGCCCCTACACTAACACATCGAACGTCGCTGAAACTTCTACGGTGCACCCTTTGAATACGCCTATGACAAGTAATCCACTATTCATTCCAAATGCGCCGACTAATGTCGTTCAACAACCTATAATGGAGCCAAAATCCAACAATGATCCTCTACTTAAAGTTCAATATGATCGAGATTATACTCCTGAATTGACTTTTAAAATTCCAAGCTCTTACCCTCACACTCATCAGTATAGTTCCCGTGTTGAAGCTGAAAAAGTTGTTAAGAACGAGGAACATAAAGAAATGGCTAGAAAAATGAAAAGTTTGGAACAGAGTGTAAGAGATATGCAAGGATTGGGAGGTCACAAAAGTGTCTCGTTCAATGATTTGTGCATGTTTCCCCACGTTCATCTACCCATCGATTTTAAAACTCCAAAGTTCGAGAAATATGATGGACATGGAGATCCTGTAGCTCATTTAAAGAGATATTGTAATCAATTGAGAGGGGCTGGAAGCAAAGAAGAATTGTTCATGACTTATTTTGGGGAAAGTTTGATGGGAATTGCCTCAGAATGGTTCATAGACCAAAATACTTCTAACTGGCATACATGGGATGATTTGGCTCGATGTTTTGTTCAGCAATTTCAATATAACATTGACATAGTTCCAGATCGCACTTCACTTGTCAACATGAGGAAGAAGACCACTGAAAATTTTCATGAATATGCTATTAGGTGGAGGGAGCAAGCTGCTAGGGTTAAGCCGCCAATGAAAGAATCTGAAATGATCGATGTTTTCCTTGAAGCGCAAGAACCAGATTACTTTCATTATTTACTTTCCGTTGTTGGAAAAACATTTGCTGAAGTTATTAAGATTGGTGAAATGGTGGAAAATGGCATCAAGTCTGGAAAAATTGTAAGTCAAGCTGCTTTGAAAGCTACCACACAGGTGATTAAAAATAGATCAGGAAATTTTGGGAGAAAGAAAATGAAGGAAGATGTAGCAAATGTTGTGTCAGGCACACAAAAAGGTCCAAGGGGTCCACCTTATTAATCTGCACCACCTCAATACCATCACTATCTCCCTATGCAAGACATACAATATTCTGTTGTTCCACCTCAATATGCGGTTTACAATGCACAACAATATGCATACCCACCACATTATCCTCAATGGCGAGCGTCAACATATCAAAATGTTCACCCTTCTTCTCAAAATTTTCGAGCACCTTATAATCTTTGTCTGAGACAGGGATTTGGAGGAGGTCAAAGGCCTAGAAACAATTTCACACCAATTGGAGAGTCTTACACAAGTTTATTTAACAAGTTGAAACATTTGAAGATAATAGAGTCGATTCCTCAAAATTATGTAGATCCACATGCAAAGGGTTTCAATCCTACAGCACGATGTGCATACCATTCTGATGCTCAAGGGCACAGTATTGAAGATTGTCGTAATTTTAAAAAAAGGGTAGAAGAGATGATTCAAACAAAGATGATTGTGGTTCAAAATGATGACCCCTCAAATGTTACTAAGAATCCTCTACCGGCGCATAGTGATGTACACTTTATCGAGATGATATGTGATGACAAAGAATATGACAATTCTGAAGAAAAGACAATTGAAATTGGTAGAGCTTCTACGAAGGCTAACGTGCAAAGTAGTGGCTAAGAAGTTCAACTTGATGATTGAGAGACACTCTTCTTTTCTCTAAAAAGAGTGTATAGATAGTTTATTTTGTCATCATTTCTGCTATGCAATCATAACTCTTTATTAAGATACCTACACACCTTGCCTAACTTCCCACCGTGGTATGCGGCTTAGCTCCTCCTAGCGTGGTATGCATGCAAATATATGATAGAAAATTAATTTAAACTATTATTCATTTTAAATATATTAATTATAACGATATTAAAATTATTACTCATTTCTTTTGGGATAATATTAGTAGAAAATTAACTATGTAAATGCCCTTTTTGTAATTTGCTGGTTAATACCATTTTTTCTCTCAACTGAATTCGCCAAATAAAAACTACTCCTCTCGATTTTTTAGAAAGCTATTTTAAACTATTGTCGCTAAAAATATATAAACGACAATTAAGCTAATGCCGCTAAAGATCATTTTTGGTATAGTGAAATATATTATATTTGAGTTGGTTTGCTAAAATAATAAAAAGTGGCCTACTTTCACACTCACATAGGTAAAATCTGTCAAGGGTACTCCTATAATTTGATTCCCTACTCATACGAAGTACAAACTTTCTTTAAGAGTTTCAAAGACTCAACCTCCGCAAATCATTATAGGACAAATGTATTCACATCATGAGATTGAATAAGATTAATATTAATGCATTTCCACAACAAGTTATCATATGTTCCGTTTTTTCCATTGAGTCAGGTTATAGTATCTCTAATCCCCATGTTAGGTTTCCTCATATATGACTCATAATTTTACGAGTTTTAATTTCATTCTCCTCGATGTGCTTTAGACCCTTTATCTTGCTTAGGCCTTAGTTTATAAATTTGCAAGATTATTACAAGTTATAACACAATTAATATTTTTGATGCAATACCAACAATTAATATAATTTTACAATATTATTTTTTTCTCCTCATGAGTCTGAATTTTTCGTTTATAATAACGACATTTTTTTACTCCACCAATAATATTGGTGCTATCACTATTAAGCAATATTAGAAAAAATAATTTTTCAAAATAAAGTGTTTGATATAATAAAATCAATTTACTTTTTCATTATTTGAAGCTTAATTTATTTTACTTCAAAACCTTCATGGTTGAGTTAGCAAAAAAATATTTTTTTTTCTCACTTCAACAAATAGCACCAAGTTTTCTCAAATTCACCAACAAAACTATTAAGTAGTTAGTCACATATCTCATATTTTTAATTAAGCTAACAAACTCTTCTTTTTTTTTGTCACACTTTGTACATAATTAAATCAAAAAGAGTTGTTACAACCAACAAAATTATATTTCTAACTTTTTCTAACATAATGTGACTTGACAAGCTAAAATTTCATCACATGTTTTATTGTATTTTTCTCTCACCAAAATATTTGTTATCAAATTGGCTACTCTAAATATTTTTCATAGTTTCTTTGATAAAACTCATGTTAGAGTCAAAAATCACCAAATTATATACAAATAATAACATGTGATCTTTTTCAAAATTAATATATGTATTTATAATACTTTTTTTTAGAGTATTTCTTAAATATGTAAAAATCTCAATTTTATAAAAAAAATATTTCTTTCATGAACCTCACTATTTTAAAATTTTAAATATCATATTTTTTTCATGAAAAGTAGTACTATCACTTTATTCATAAAAAAATATTAGATAAAGATGTATGCATGATGGATTTTAAATTATCTTTGACGGCCATTTAATCTTTTTTACCATCTATTTGTTAATTTTGTATAACTTAGCATGAGGGTGTCCTTTTTTACTCTCTATTTTGTTCCTTATTTTCTTGTTTATTAGTACTTAAATTGTTCCATGCAAAATATTAAATATAACAAATATTATTACCTTTTTAACCCTCTTAAAAAGAAATTATATAAAAGATTTAGTTGACTCTTCTAATTTTATTTGTGCCACATAAATTAAAATAAATAAGGTACTCCCTTTATTCTATATTAAATGAATTTTGGGGTTTTTTCTTTACATGGTTCAAAGTAAGTGAATTGTTCAAAGTTCAAAATAATGTTTGAATTTTCATTTTCCCCCCTTCATTTACATTTTAGGTGATAAATTCAAGATAGTTAATTGTTCAAATTTATAATTTTACTTTGAATTATTTATATTTTTAAGAATAGTTTGACAATAACTATAAAGACAAATCTAAAAAGTGATGTTCAATTTAATTATGTCCTAATTTTTTTTAAAAAATGTACGTTATTACCTTACCATTCACTTATTATGGACTAAAGATAGTAACATCTCTTTGTGTCTAGTATCAAGTATGTATAAAATATGTTGCTCTTTCATTTCTTGGTTTTGTATAAAAATATCACGCGTACAGATAAATAAATATTTGCCATTATATTTGATGGATTTTGGTGAATTAAAAAATACCCATTATATTTGATGCTCTTCAGACATATTATATCAGTTATAATTTAATTTTATTAAAATTAAGATATTTGAATTTGAATATATATTATAATATTTAGTGGCGTATTATAATATAGTTCAAATGATCACTAAGCAATTTTTATTCTTTGGGTTTCATAAAATATTCTTAATCAATTTGATTGATAGAAAGAAGGTCAAAGTAAAAAAGAAAAAAAATTATTTTGATTGTATATTAAAAGAGAAAACAGCCAAATACCCCCTCGACCTATTACCCGATTCTTAACTACACACTTATACTTCACGAGGGTCCTATTACCCTCCTAGAGTATTTTAAACACAAATATTGATACCCTTAAAACGTCACCCCCAAATCTTTGTTGTTGAGTGTAATGCACGCAGCTATTTTTCTGAATAATTTTTTTTTTAAAAAAAATCATCACCAAAATACATCAATTTTAATGCTTTTCATTTTTTCTCCACCATTCTATTCATCTTCCTAAATCATTCTATTTTTTCTCCATGGCTCCCAATGTCTCATCTTCTCCAATCCATCTCCATCTCTATCACACCCATCATCCTCCGTCTTTCTTTTATCTTTTCGATCATTTATTTGCACAAAATCTAGTTGTTTTTTAATAAATTAACATGAATGTTGAATCTTTTTATTATGGTATCTTATTGCCAGTATTGTGTAGTTCTGCATCTGGGTTCTCTAGTTGCTTTTTTTATGGATTTGAAGATGAATTTTTCCTTGCCAAATTTCAAATTCTAATACCCACTTTCAATTCCTAACAAGAAATTTGGGCTGCTACTATAATCGAAAAGACTTCTCTAGCAGAAGTTGTAATATCATTTTTCAATATCGGATTGAAAGTATTTTCCATTGAGGTGAAAGAAATTAAAGGATTATCATTTTCTTTCTTTTGGTTATGTTTGTCTATTTTTAGGAAAGATTTGAAGGTGTTAGTCATGAAAAAGTTCATAATGGATTAAAAGTGAAAAAAAAATGAAAAAATAAAATATTGTATAGGTAATTGTCCATGGAAGCCATGACAAAATTCAATTGCATAGGTTTAATTTTTAGAGGTTGGTAATGGTTAGAGAGAGAGTATGTGATTGTAATTAACTAAATTTATTTATTAATTGTATTGAATTCAATTAAGAAATGACAGTTGTCAAATCATGTAATTTTGACCTTTTTATCTGCCTTACACTTGCCTCTAGGAAAGTGAACACACTTGATGTGCCACATCAGCACTTAAGGGTGTTAATATCTCTGTTCAAAATACTTCAAGGGAGTAATAGAATCTCTGTAAAGTATTAGTGTGTAATTGAAAATTACGTAATAGGTTGAGGGGGTATTTGACTGTTTTCTCTATATTAAAATGATTGTTGCATAGGTCTGAACACACAACCTAGGCAATAAAATTTCAAAGCCTAACCAAATGAGGTACGTAAATAGATATATTTGAAAACCAATTAAAAGTCACACATATATATATATATATATATATATATATATATTAGGGATAAGGGTCTGAAAAATACCTCAACTTTGGTCGGATTTGTTGTTGCGATACTAAACTTTCATAAGGACCTATTACCTCCCTAGACTATTTAATACCATATTTTTACCCCCTGAACTATTTAATAGTGTATTTTAAAGGTATATATGTGCCCACGTGGACACATTACTATTTATAATTTTGCATTATTTTTTATGTCCACGTGGGCAAATATATATGCTTAAAATACGGTATTAAATAGTCTAGGGAGGTAATAGGTCCTCATGAAAGTTTAGTATCGCAACAACAAATCCGACCAAAATTGGGATATTTTTCAGACCCTTATCCCTTAAAATTACTTATACTTAAAAGTATTTTTTTTTTTATAATAGTATTTTGGAAAAGTGTTTTGTTTTTAAATAATAATTTATGTGTTGGCTAATTCATTTGAAAAGTGCGTTTAGTAAATAAATTTTGTTTGACTAATTTTTTTTTATCTGAAAGTAAAATTATGAAAAAGAACAAGTATCAATGTACTTTTAATATTAAAATTATTTTACAAAGACAAACTATTTTAAATATCTATTATAAAAAAATTAATCAAATTTTAGTTTTAGTAAATTAAAATGTATATATTTAAATTTCCAATCAATATTATACCCTTTTTGGGGAGTTTGGAAATCTTTAATTGTTACTTTCTTTTCTTTTTCCTAATCTTGCAAAAATATTGTTGTTACTTTTTTTTTCTTTCTAATTTTGCAAAATAATACGTAAAGTAATATTTAAAATATAAAATAATAACATATAAACATAAAAAAATAAAAAGTAAAATTCTTAAATGAAACTTAACTAAACTTATGTGATATACCAATTAATTAATAAGAGATATATTGATAAATATGTATATAAGGAATACTTTAGTCTTGGAAAAAATAATTTTTTCCCAACTACTTAATAACAGTTTTACTGATTTGTCAAACATTTATTTTTCTCAAAATAAATGGCTTTGGCCTCCCAATAGCAGTGCCAAACAGGCTCTAAGAAAAATATATAGATAATTTCTACATATTAAATAAATATTTAAATAAAAATATAGAATTCATTCAAGAAATCTTGCTCTTTCATTTCTTGTTTTTGTGTTAATTAAATGTCAGGTACAGATAACTTTTTTTACCCTTTTCTTCCCTACCTAATATAAGAATCTAACAAAGATATATATGTATAATACTAATATAAAATAACATTATAAATCTAGCTGTTGCTTGGACGTAGGACTGGACCCTGGGCATATTTTATCTACTTGTACAAATAATTCAATCATTTTCACGTATCAAATGTACTCAATTTAATATTAATTGAGTTACTAGAAAGCATGCACTCCTTGTGTCGAAGTAATATTAATTCTATAATCCAACTCGATTTTTTATTTCCAGTTTTATTAATAAAAAATTTAACATAATATCTGAAATGTAGCTGTCAAATATTCTGATCCTCTAAAACTAATAAAATGAAAGGGAGACAGATAGCCTATTTGTCCCAAATTTTCTACCTGGCCACGAAGTGTTTGCGCATATGAAATTAATTATCAAAACTCAAAAGTCAGTAAAAGAGAATAATAAGATGGATTTTGGTGAATTGAAAATACCCATTATATTTGATAGACTTCAGACATATTATACTAGTTCTAATTTATTTTTATTAAAATTAAGATAATTAAATTTGAATATATATATTATAAAATTTAGTGGCATAGAACTATATCTTCTCTAAATTAATTAAAACTTTTTCTCGATTGAGTTTTCTTTTTTTGAAATATATTCATGAAAATAATCTCATTAAAAATAATATTACGAAACACTTTTTTATACAAAGCACCAAATAATCACTAAACAATTTTTATTCATTGAATTTCATAAATAAAAAAGGTCAAAGTAGAAAAAACCATAATTTTTTTTTATCAAAATAATGTTATATATAGGTCTGGACACAACCTAGTTTATAGAATTTCAAAGCCTAACCAAATGAGGTACGTAAATCTTTTGTCTAAGATGTATCTATTTACTTTATATATCCTTTTTATCTGCTTTTCCCTTTTAATCGTATAGACCTACGTAATTTTTTTTGAATCAATTAGTATCACATAACAATTAACACCCATTTGGCCCTTTTTAAATCTTCCCTGGATAATATTAGAATGTGGATTAAAATTTAAATATTTTATTTGAATACACATTCAATTATTAAGATGTTATAATAAAATAGAACATTAAATAATTAAAACTATTTCTTTTTTAATATTTTGATGTGTAAATTTATCTTTGATTAAAAATTAACACATAAAATTTTTAATAAAATATGAAATTAGGTTAATACTATATCAATAAAATATTTTTAAGAAAATAAATGTCAACAAGGATAGTATTAGGCCGTTAGCATATGATGGTGAAATTAGTGGTGACAGTTACTAGTTGAATGATAGCACTTATATTTAACGATGGTGATGAATGATAATCGTGAATAACAATGTATAGTAATGGTGAATAGTGATAATATCAACCTTTTCAAGCCACGTCAATTTTTATTTTATTTTATCTTATTTTCTTTCACAGGAAATGATGCCTTGACTTGGACTCATAACCAAAAGTCAAACAAACTTTTCTCAAATTTGGTTCAAAATTGTACCTCTTTGTATATTTAGTGAATTCCTTTTTTCGTTGTCTAATTCATGAAGCTTGACTATTTGGGTTTTTGTTATAAAAAAAATGTTCAAGATTTCATGAATGAAACACTAATTAACAATGAAGAAACTAGCGTTTATTTTTTTTTATTCAACTCCCCACTTGTACAAGACAACGCATGGGGTGATCTAACATTACGGAAATGATTTTTTTTTTTTGTGTGTAATTACATAATATATTAATACTAAGAGAATGCATGAGGGATCTAAGCATGATGTCTGGGAAATCCAACCACTCTCAGTGTCTTAATTACTTTGACCAACTTATATTAAATTTATTCACTATAATAATATAATAATGAACTTATAAAATTTTTCGTGCCATATTAGAGTAACTGAATTTTACCACTATTAGTCTATAACAGTAAAATTATTAGATTTTAGAGTATAGTAGTACTATAATAATAACAAATTTGTAGTAATTTCACAAATGAGATTTGAGATAGATAGGATTAAGATGTATGCAAATTTTATGAAAGTAAAAAGGTTATTTTCACTAAACCTTCGGCTCAAGTAAATTCACGATAATAATATGATCATATAATATTTGTTCATTACTTCCATATACTTTAACACTAAACGTACTCATGAAGGCGGTATTTTTAGTGAGTAAAGTTAATATGACGACAAATGTAGTTTTGCTACTCTCTTCGTTCATTTTTATTAATTATTTTGGACTTCACAGGTTTCTTAAAATATAATGATTAATATAAATAATTTTTATAATACCATTGATATCTTAAAAAAAAATAAAAGAAATAATTTATTTTTGAAATACTAGATAAGTAAAAATGAATAGAGAAAAAGTATTTTACTATATATAATGAGTGAAATTAAGTCAGTTTAATAAGAAATAATTTAGTAAACTTATTTATTACAGATAAAATTTAATAACCAGTTAACTCTGCTATATATGATAAGTAGTTGTTATGATTATGTTCACTATTTTGACTTTGATCATACATGTACATATATTGTTGAAATTTAATTAGGTGAAGATAAGATTAATACGATGATGCAAAGTTGATATAAAGATTAATTGAAAGATGAGAAGCTGGTTCCTTGTATTGCTTTTGAAATCTATTACGCATTATTTCTTTTTTTATTTTATGCTGCAAATTAAATTCAACCTAATAAGAAAACGTTAATCAAAGAGAAAAAAAGTCATTTTACTGTAACGATTTCTCACCTTTTGTGTTCCCTATAGTTTGACTAACAAATTGTTATAATGCAGTAATTTATTTTCAAAAACTATCGATATATGTAAAGTTCAGTTTAATTCATTTATTAATATGATAGTAATATATAAAATTTATATACTAATTATGTTTATTATATACAATAATTATGTATAATATATTTACATTTGTATTGTATTTAAATATATAATTCAAAATTTATTTATTTACTAGTTATTTTATAGATTAGAATTACTCCAATTATTTCAGGTTGTTGACCATGCAATATGCATGGAATATGAAATTATTTTCCAGCGCCCGTTTTATTTATATACAGAAAGTCCAAAAAGGTGTGTGTGTTTTTAATATATTTTGGCAAATTAAAATTAGTTTATATTATCTTGGGACTTGAGAGGTTGAATGACCTAGTTTCGTCAAAATTGAGCTGCTTTGTGTTCAGAGTTAATAGAACAATTTCTTTTGTCTTCTTTTGAAAATTTGACTCAATAAAATATTTGATTACTAAATGTAGTTTTGACAATATACTTCTTTATTCAAATGTACACATAAGGACAAATTAAACCTCAATGAAAAAGTTCTCCTGCGTCACTATTTTTATTACTTACAATAGTAAGAAGACAGTCAACATTAATTGCAATATATAGTGCTTGAATATCATTTAATATTAATTAATGAGTAGATATCATGAAACAATAATAGCATATTCAATAATTTCACAAGTAAAATTTAAAAAGTATAATGTATAAAACATTAATTTAAAGCAAAGGGAAAAAGAGAACAAGAAAATAAATGCGCTAACAATAATAAAATAATGTAATGGAATAAGCAATACATAGCATGAGAAAAAAAACAAATAGTAACAATGGCACAATAATGTTATAAGAAATATTATGAAACAAAAGGATTGTTTATTAAATTGATGATTTTTATAATTAAAAATAACAATTCTAATGTGATATAAACTTGTTAAATTAATATGTAGTGGAGTAGTAGTTAGATGCGTGAAACTTAAACGTAGGTTGTTCACTTAAAATTATCTTAGCAGCTCAAAAGAGCTTAATATTATTATATTTTGACTATTAACTGTTAGTAGGAAAGATTATTAAACCAGAAAATTTTGACAAACTTGGACCACAATTATGAATAATATATTAATGCTTCATTTCAGTAAAAAAATAAAGTAGTTTAATATATATAATATATATATAAAACTTAAATTTGAATTGACCGTTTGTATTTAAGACGACTTGGGATGGTTTAATTAATCATTTCTCAAACCTACCAATTTTTGACCAAAAAACTAGCGAGAAATGAAATACCACAAGAAGAAAGTGTAACTAATAAAAATATTATTCAGATAATTAATAACATTTTCTTAAACCTGTGATATATTATATATAAGACTTATATTATATTACGATGCAGATAAAATAAAATTGTGATTCTTGCTCAAAAACAAATCATCAAACGCTTTTGAGTTATTAGATTGTTCAATTCAATAGCATTCATTAGTCGCTGATTCAGTTGTTTCTAAGATAATTTAAAAATCCAGTGCTTGAAAAGTTTTTCGATAAAATGTCATAAATAAGGTGAAAATAATGCATGGAAGGTTTATATAATATTTGCCCGACACTAACCATTAAAATAACGCCCAATATTCAATTTCCACCATGCACGCTAAAAATATGCAAGGTTTTTACTTTCTACTATGACCTTAATAGTGAAATATAATCATAATTTGAATGTTTATTTCCACTATAATAAACATTGATAAATTAGTTGGTTGAAGAGCGTCTTTTTGAAATACTCGTGTGATAATTGAGATGGATAATCAACTAGTTCTTCATCAAACTCTCAAAGGAAATATTTCAAATAAATTTTATTTTTATTCTCTTGTTTATAATTGTAAGACACTAAATAAAGGGTTGTCACACCATCTTTTATTCAAGATTTGATTTAAGTAATAATTGAGAAGAAGAAAAACAGTATATGCATAAAAAAGAAAAGAAAAAGAAAAGGAAACTATAGTGAATCCCATTAATATTAATACTTCTAATATATCTAATCTTTTCAAATAAGAAATTGAATATCTTCATCTAATTAGTGAATTATACAGAAAAGAAAAATAAAGGCAACTATTTTGAATTCCCATTAATACTTCTAAATTCTAATATATCTAGTTAGCTGTCATTAACAATTTAACTTTTATCGATAAAACCAATAAAAAAGTAAGGGGAATAATTGAACGAAAAGAAACATTCAGAGGGTTAATTGTTTCAAAGCAAATAGTAGATGGACAAAATCACACCAAATTGTTTAATAAAAGGGTAAATTTGACAAAAATTATCAAATTATAATAATTGAATTAGAGACAAGTTTCGTGTGGATTTAATTGAATCTTTTCGAGTAGTAAGGTGCAAGTCTGGCCTATCTCGATGCATAAAATAAACAAACTTAATTATATAAATTTTTAATTTAAGTAAAACGTTTAAAATTTAGAACTATAGTTACTTTGAAAAAATAAAAATGCAGCACCCACTATGCCCCATTACAGATTTGTGGAAAAAGGTAGATCCTATATAAGTGCGACTTTTAGAGTTTAGACTAAAAATATATTTAATATAATATAAAATTTCACGTGCTTACCATGCAAGTTTAAAATTAATTTTTGGTTTATCTTTTAGAAAAATTGCATAGTTTTATAAGGTAACATTTCCGATCGGATAAGTCTTAACTCGCTGGATGAGATAACCAATATTTCAAGCTTTCTTCAAATAAAATGAAAATTATGGGTAAAAATAAGACATCATGAGCTCAAATTTATTTGAAACACAACCATTTGTCGGGTTAATGTAAGGTATTCGTGAGATACAATGAGAACCAGTTGGGGTGTTTAGATGGTCACATAGAAAGCAAGAATTCAACTGTTAATGAAGACTAAGTAAAAATGTGTTTTCAATCTTTACATTTTCGGACAACAAAAAAATGGGCGCACATGACACACAAATGTGGATCTGACTCTCGGACTAAAAAAAAAAGAGGGGAGGATTCAACTCCTTTTCATCTTTTATTGTCTTCACTTTTTGCTTGAATTGATAATAAGTATCCCACTATAGTATCAATGCTCCGTTTAGTGAAAATTCCATACAGAGCTAAGAGTTGAAACATAATGAGCCTTCTTTAGCTACAGTTTATCTAATAATTAACATAATGTAGTTGTAGTTTCTATAGCTGTGCCTTATTCCATTTGTATATCTCGCTGGAAGTTTAATAATTTGTACAAATTGGTCTCTCAACTTAATTAATAAAATAGGCAGTAATTTTATATTAAAATGGAAAACAATCACAACCTAAAATTCATTGTGAGAAATTGGCTCTATCTCGAACGAGGCCCAGCATAGACAGCCCTATTTAATTGGGCCCATAAACTCACTGCCAGCCCTTATGAAGAAGATTGGGCCAACTTAACCTATAAAGGTATGTGGTGTTGAAGAAAAACTGCTAGGCTGGTCCATGGCCCATGGGTATTGGAATATCTTGTACAGTTGGACTATTTTTGTATTTCTGAAAATAATTCAATTCATTCTAAGGGCCCGTTTGACCATGTGATATGGTATTATGATATAGAATATATCATGATATGATATCATAATATGAAATTATGAGATGAAATTGAAGTTTGTTTGGACATGCGATAAAAAAATTTTGTGTTGTATATTTTTTCATAAACAGAAGAATCTCATAAGTTGTAAAACTATTAAAGTAGCCCCAATTATTTATTCAATCTTGTCAAATAAACAAAAATTTATAAAATCGCATAATAAATTATTACAAAGCTATTTGTTCTCCACTTAAGTAACTGTTTCTCTAACTTTAATTATCAAACTTTAATTCAATAAAAAAAATTGAACATAAATTGTAGTGTACTAATCTTTAATATAACCCTCCTACATATAGTAAGGACAATGTCCTCACGTTGAACTTGCATTTCTCGATCATGTGACCGAGAAGATGAACCAACATTGTTACTTTGAATTGTAATAAATACAAAACGGTAGAAGTAATAAATTAAGTGTTGGTAAATGAAGAGAAAAAATTTATTACTCAACAATCAGTTGGTGTGAGTTAAAGTGACTATATGTTGGTAAGAATAATAAATTTTATAAAGTAATGATGTGATTATAAATTTTATTTACATATGAAATAAATGGTTAGTAGATATAAATGTGGGGTTGTTTAAACAAAACATAAACTTGTGGATCAATTTTTATATTAAAAATATCTCAAATCATGATATGAAATTTCCATATCATAGTTTTTGGAGAATATGAAATCACATCTCATGATATGGAATCATGAGATGGAATCAGCGTAAAATCGCATGTCCAAACGCTAATTCCATCTCACGATTCCATATCGTGATATGATATCGCATTGTCAAACGCCTATAAAAGTTCATAATCCTACATACTTTATGTTCTTTTCTCTAGAGCCCTGGAATTGTAGAAGAACCATGCCACCACATAAAAGATTCCTAACATATGAATTATAAGAATGGGTAATGAGACTTTTCTATACGAATTTGAATTGGTTAAGCCTAAGTTAAAGTGGGTACTTCACTCTTAAAATCGGACTTTACATAAGAATTGATAATGAGACTATATGAATTTAAATTAGTTGAGCCTAAGTTAAAGTGGGTACTCCACCCTTAGAATGGGACTTTACATAAGCAACAAGAGTTGCATACAAACTTTTCCTAACTTTGTTGTTGCAAGAAAAATACAGAGACGGAAATTTTAAGAAATGCTCATTAAACTCCAACAACATAAAAGTAGTAATATTTGAGTTTTAAATTTAATTTTTCTACATATTTACAGCAATACTTTTCGTAATACACATACAATTGATCTATTAGTTAGCTTGAATTTAAGAAATTCTCCTCCAAATCAAATTCAATCCGTTCAATTCATCCCACGCCCGTTTAAGTTTGGGCAGGTTATTAACCCACTAAATTGTGTTGCTATGTAATCCGAATCGAGTCATGAAAAAATTTCGTCAAAATATTTTTAATTTTTTTTATTTGATATGTTATATATATAGTCATAATAATGAAAAATAATTTTATTGAGTCCTAAAATATTTTTAAAAATCAAATGAAAAATTAAAACTCGATAAAAATTGGATTGAATTGAGTCTTGACTGTTTTAGAATCCATCACCTAATTTAGGTTAACCCAAACAAATTTGGATCAAATTAGGTATTAATCTATTTGTTGTCTTGACACACTAAGACTCGTCTAAATTTGATTTTATCGACCCAATTATCACGCTATGTGTGGTTAGATCAAAATAAGAATCTGAAAATTTGAATTCGCCTATTCCGAATAATGAGTTAATTCCACAAATTCCAAAGCAGAAATATAAGGATAAAATAAAGGAGCGATAAATTTAATAACCATAGCATTTTGTTACATTAATTAATTAGTACTGAAGAACAAACCTAACAGACAACTCCAACCAACGCTGATTAATTAGAGTACAATAAAATCGAAACACAAATTATTCCAGTTTTTTTGTCCAATTTCTAGAGGATGTTACAAGAAGAAGCAGGTTTTGAATCTCCGGTGCCGGTGCCGCCGTCAACGCCGTCTGAGACAGTCCCCTCGCCGGTGGTTTTGACACCGGGCCAATCTTTGCACTGACAGTGTTGGCCTTCTGGGATTCGGTTGTAGACAGAGGGGACATGTCGTCCACAACCACCCCAACCAGTCTTTCCACAGCTCGAACACTTGACCTCGTAACACATGATTATTTTGTTTTCTCCGAATGTTGTTGTAAGAATGAATTTTAGTTTGTGTGTTTATGAAAGGGAAAGAAGAATTGGGTGTTGTTATATATAGTGAATGAAAGCGTGTTGAATTGAATGTAATAATAAGCTTGTAGATATGTTCAATATAATGTCCGAATTTAGTGGGTTGACTGACTTTTTAACGGCCTCTTTTTCAAGGTGTTGAAAGACTTCTCTTATTTATGCACTATAAATATAACTTTCTTTTTTTCTTGGTTTTCCACCCGGTGTTTGAAGTCCACATTAATCGGGCATTGCAGACCCATTCAGGTGTGACGCTCTCAACATGATTTTTTCTATATCCAGGACTCAAACATGAGACCTCTGATTAAGGGTGAAGTACTCACACCAGTGCACCACAACCCATATTGATAAATACTATATAGCTTATTTACCAGAGTATAAGGGTAAGTATGATTATTATTTTTTCGATTTTTGATTTATTAATTATTATTAAAATTTAATTATACAAAAATGGATTTAGTCAAGCTTAGATTTAATCTTTTGTGTGATTTTTGAATTATTACTCGATGGACAACACAAAAAATAGAGGCTTCGAGTTTTCCACAAATTCCAAAATATATGTATATATTTTGTTTAGAAATGTTCTCCTTTTTCTTTTCTATTATGAGTTTATTTGTTTCAAATCATATTAAAAGATCCATAAAGTACATCCTTCTGAATCTCAAAATTCTGAAAATATAAGGGAGCCAAACTATTTTGACTTTAAAAAACAAGTGACATTTAATTTGAGTTGGTTGTTTGGTAACTCAGCATGCCCATAGCTAAATTGTTAGGGTGGTCATAGTACATTTATTACTGGCTCATCCAAACCTAGTAAATTTGGCAAAACCCTTTATACATGAGCCAAAAAATATTCACTAAACTAGTACAATAATAAAATTTTAATTTCTTTAATAAAACAAATTATGGTAATGTCATGAACATAAATTCATAAAACTTAATTAAACTCCAGACAATGAATGTTACTAATACTAAAAGGTGAAGTCACTACATCAAAAATGATTTTTTGTGATAATTAATTAATTACTAATAATGACTTAATTGTCGCTAAAACATGTTTTTAATAATATTTAGCACTTTTTGTAAAATGTCCTTAAAATTTATAGCAACACTGAATCCGATGACAATTAACTAATGTTAATAAAAAAATTATCACTCTTTGTTAATATGTATATTTATTACCGCTTTGTTTTTATCGTAGTGAGCCTAGTGGTAGAGAGGGTAGTTGATTTCATTTCCATTGACAATTTTGCAGATAAAAATACTAAAGTAATAGAAAGTGATGGAGAATTGAAAAAGAATTCTAAATGGTGATGATAGCAAGTAAGGTCCAGTCTCTAATTAACGGCGTTACACGAAAGTCCAAAAGGCAAAAGTTTGACGATTTCTACTACACGAATATTACTACAATTAATTATAAATATTCCAGCTTCTTGTAAAGACCGGCAAACACCTACTAGGTTTATATTATGTAATTTTCTATCCAATTTGCTACTTTTTTTTTTTATTCGGATGACAAGTGATATGGTCCAAATAATACTATACTAGGTAGATTCAAATTTTAAACGTTATAAATTTGGCCTTTTTGACGTTTTAGTATTGAATTTATTATACTATAATTAAATTGAAGGTTTCGAGCCTATTAATTCTTAAAATTTAATTAAATTATTTATATAAATTTATATTTCGTATTGAATTCAGATAAACACAGTGCTATAAGATTGAAGTTGCCTGTTCAAATTATCACAAGTTAAATCGTAGCAAAATAATCTTATTTGAAATAATGAACTAGTTTCCTCTCCCTAATTTAAGAGTTTGGTTATGAGCAGTCATTAAAACTTTAAATTGCGCCTTTTATTTATAAATTTATAACAGATGATATAAGGTTGTATCCGCCTTTGCAAACTATTACAAGTGAAATCGTAATAAAATAATCGTATTTGAATTAATGAGCTAGTTTTGTCTCCCTAATATAAGTGTTTTGCCTATGAACAGTTAGTAGAACAAGTCCTCGAAATGCCTTTTCGAATAGGAATAACTCAAATAATGTTTATGGGCCGTTTATTTAGACAGAGAATGTTGGGCTAGAGAATAAATGAGGAAATGACACATATTTAGCAATAAATAGCCCAATAATAATTAGCATTTAATAGACAAATAAAAAAGGGTAAATTATGTGGAAAGACCATCCTTAAGACTTAACTACATAAATAATAGCACTTTTTCAGTATTACAAATATATGAAATTTTTTTTTACATATATAGCAGTTTAAAGAAGTTGAAAAGATAATAATAATAATAATTATTATTATTAATATATATAGATATATTAATTATCTATATTTATTAAATAAAAAAGAGCACGGTTGGTCACACTTTTTGGGCAGTTATCAAAGTTTCTATCTCTTATGAAAGAAACTTACTTTATTGTTTTTTCACATACTTCATGTAGGAATAGTATTCAATGTTGTAAGTTTCATTCAATTATTTTTGTATGCTGTTTGTGGTAAGCTTCATCTTCGGTAGTAATTGAAGTACATAGTTTCTTTTTGTACACAATAGTTTGAAAATGGCGAAGGAAGATTCATCATCTGAAATAGAATTTCACGAAGAATTTGTTGAGATGGTAACACCACTTGGTGAGCCTAACTTTCGTTTGTTGTCTCCAATACCTGTGTCTCATTCAAACTGTCATAACATCCAAAGTGTTAGTGTTTTGCCATTACCGACAGTTGATCATAGTGTTGTTGATCGACGAAATGAGGAGAGGTCAAAGGAGTACCTGAGAAGGAGAAAGTTAGAGGAGATCAAAAAAGGAAAATCTATTGCGGAAAGATTCATATGTTGTAGTAATGTGGTTGACAATGAATGTGATGTCAATACACATTGCATTAAGTTTGGCTCGTTGTTGTGGAAGTATGGCAAGATGAAACTAGAGAAACATATTACTAGTGAATCTTAATTGTCAGGAATAATGAAAATAATGGATCGTCGTGTAAAGCGTTATAATAATTAGCTTATGTCTTATGAAATTAAGAGGAATAGGAATTTAAGACTTGTCCATTGTGTGTGTTTGATTCATTAATCTTTCCTAGTTAGGTTGGTATTATGATTTAAGTTTTGAACCAGTACAGTTCTTTGTTTAATTTAATTAAGTTATTGGTTTCTTACGTGATAAGTGAGGAATATTATTCCTACCCTGCAGCATCTGGCGTAATGCTGCTTTAGTACCAATGTTGGCATCTGCTGGAGTTTGTACCTTAATTGTAGAAGTGTTGTAACTGCTAGATATATCTAACAATCATCGACCCAAATTAATTAATTTGGTAAAGGAGTTCAAACCTCCAGTAAACTTATCTTCTATGGCATATATAATTCTAGTTCCTCTATTTGTGTCACCGATCTTAAACACATGGAATAAGCTACCTTGATTTTTGTCGCTATTAAGATTTGAACGGTAGTTTCCAAGGTTTGCAACAATGCCCTTCGGCTCGGATAATTATGTATCTATGTAGTTATTGTTAGCATAAATAAAGGAACTGCAGAGTTGTGGTACCTTGAATCTCTACTTTATCTTACCCATGATCTATTCAGAATGTAAAAAGGCTATAGAAGTAAATATTAAATATGTCATAATTGTTATTCACTGAATAAGGCCATATATATGTAATTATTTATAAAAAAGTGTCTACTTATGTTTTTTTCCCAAAAAAAAATAAGCACAAAATGGCCCAAATTAATAAATGACATTTTAATAGTTTTTTTTTGTTTTCCTCGTATAACCAATCATCACTAAACAACAAAAATAACGGAAACATAAAAAATTATATATACAATACGTAACCACCTAAAAACGTAAATTATGTATTTTCATATTTTTTTTATTCGTTACTTGATAAAAAAAAATTCCAATTGTATACTTGATGATTGTATATAGGTAAAAGAATGGTGTATTCATTCACTTAGTATATTAGTATACAATTATAGCTATGTTATCCCTTCCAGTGTATACATATTAAAAAATCAGTGCATACATATTAAAAAATCAAACACTTCATGTATGCATTGCATTCATGTATACATATTTGTGTATTCATTCCCTCAAAATTTGTATACATTTCAGATTCTTTATTTAGTGTGTAAATGAGGATTGCACATTAAATTTAAAATGCTCAATAGCAAACACACAAGTTGAATCGGATAACGAGAAGAACTTACATGGCTAAAATTTAGAGTTGTGGATGGAGAATCCACAAAATTAGAATGAAAATCTTTTTTTTTTTTTTTATGAATAATCCTAGGGATAACTTTCTTAAACATGACAATTGATACCTACAATCAATTATTGTTATGTAAGTTTTTGCCTAAATTAGATATACCTTAAATTTCAAAAAATTAAAACTCCAAAAGAATTGAACGACAATACAAGAGAGGGATCAAACATAGGCTAACAGTTAAAAAATTTAAAAGCGGAAGAGAAAAAATAGACACTATGAACGAATATTTTTATAGAACTCAAATATGTAAAACTAATAAACAAAAAGTAAATCATCTTTTATTCAAAGTAATGAAGAAGAAGAAGAAGAAAAAATTAATAAAAAACACACAATTCAAAAGAATCGTGTGTGTATGGAAAAGAAGATAAAAAATAGGAAGAAAAAAACCACTTCCCAATAAAAAAGGACACCATGCTGCCCACCTTCTAAAATTATTTAATTTAATTAAAAATGAACTTCCCAATACGTGGGCTACTAATTGCAAAATTTAATTTTCAAAAACTTTTTTTTGTCAAAAAAATAAAAGAAGGCTATATGCTGCCAATTAGTAAAATGGGATGTCATGTTGTGCCATATTTTCAGAATAAATCGCGAACTGGCCAGTTATTGGGATAGCCCAACAAAAGAATTATTTGCGATACAAGTTGATATATATCGAGTATTGTGGAAGTAATAGGTTCATACCAATTATTTGAAGCCTTGTATATTATCGTATCTCATCCCCTTTTGGTTACATTTTTCTCGAGTTATTCTAAGATTTCCTTATTACTATTGTTTACTAGTATCTTGTTCTTCTAATTCTCAGTTATAATTTGGATTCAGTAAGTATAATATACGTTAGTCTTTGTGTTGAGAAATTCGGATTGTTACAACAATAAAACACTTCACAGTATTTTAGTTGTTCTAATATATCATGGACTGAATTATATTAGCTTCTATTTAAGTTCACACGAAAAGAACTAAAACAAGAGATGAGAGTGGGCCTCTTGTATGTTAGCTAAACTGGGCCTTATATTGGAAATGGTCCTAAGCCATTTGGGCTAACTCCAACTCCAACTTATTCTATTTGAAAATAATTTTTTTCTTTCGCAAAAGTAGTAATTTCAAGACACAAATTAGAGATGATTTTTAAGAAATGATCAGGGGAAATGAATATTTGATACACGGTTAAAGTAAAACTTTACTTTTAAGTCTCTTCATAGAATTATGGAACATAAAAGATGGGATGAAATTAACAAAGGAAATGAGATAACAAATAGTTAGAATGCTTACTTGCCGTCAAAATTATTAATGACGGGAACATACAATATCATTCTCCGACTCCGAGAAGTATTATTCATGAAGATTGCAGATACTTTTTGAAAGCTAACAAGATCGATCATCATTAAACATACATGAGGAAAGACAAACCAATATATCGACTTTCTGACACAAGAAAGATAGAAGCATAAAAAAAAGATTTGCTAATATGAAAAGTGCAAGCAAGAATATGATTATTGAGAGAGTTAAAAAGAAAGAGAGTATTGTGATGCAGCCAGGACAAGGTATATTACTATCTAGTAAGTGTAGTAATGAAGTTACAGCTTATTGTGATGCAGATTGGGCAGCCTGCCATATTACAAGGAAGTCTGTTACATGCTATGTGATTAAATTAAACTTGGAGAGTATGTGGTCTCTTGGAAAGCAACCATTGTGTCAAGGAGCTCAGCAGAAGCTGAGTATATAGGAGCTTAGCTTCTACTGTAGCAGAGTTAGTTTGGTTGGTTGGAATGTTGAAAGACTTAAAGACTGAAGTTCAGTTACCAGTTCAAGTATATAGTGACAGCAAGTCTGCTATTCAATTGGCGTCTATCATGAATGTACTAAACACATTGAGATTGATTGTCATTTCATCAGGGAAAAAGTTCAACAAGGACTGATCAAGATTACTTGTGTGTCAACACAAAATCAGCCAGGTGATATGCTAACCAAAGGCCTCAACATGACTATCTACTATCCAAGCTAGGGGTCTTAGACATATTTGTACCATCTAGCTTGATGGGGAGTATTGAGAGAGTTAAAAAGAAAGAGAGTATTGAAAGTTAGTTAGAAGTACTTTTAAGAATTTAGTTAGAAGGACTTTCAAGAAGTTAGTTACAAAAGGTTAGTCAAAGATAGTTGTATAAATACAGGTCATTAGGCATTGTAAATGTCATTCAATAATAATCAACATCTTCATCTTCTTCAATCAGTTTGCCTTTCTATTTTATATAACTTCAATGATGTTTCCTCTCTTAACAGAGTTAAGTCAGGTAAATTACAATTGATTTTCTTCTCTATTGTATTTTCGATGTACCAAAACAAATAGTTTTCTATAAATCACTCTCTCAAAACGAAGTACTACTTATAACTATGTTTCAATGTTAAAGTCAGAAAAAGTTTCAACCATGCTCAATTTCTAAAATCACCATTATATTAGCTTTTATCCTTGAAAATTCTTATTAATTATTTCATTTCTTGTTTCCCTACATTCCACGCAATCCAATAGTAAAATTGCACGTTTTTCATTTTTTTTTTCCTTTACCTTTTTCTTGTTTGTTAATATATTCGATATAAATGATGGACATTAATTATGACGTACTAATTAAGGGTAAGATATGAACCGAATAAGAACATTGTTAAAGCAATTTAGCTAAGAGGTTGACATGACTTACATTAATTCTATGTATCAAAGAATATTATTTCATCACAATTATTTGGTCGTCTAATAAGAATCTAATAATATATATATTTATGTAAAATATTCATTATATTCTTCAACTTATAGACAAGATCAATTGATTCTCCCAACTACAACGAAAGATAAGTAGTTACGTTTTAAAACCGTCATAATGGCTTCCCATTTATATATGCTTATATACAAAAATGAATATTCTTTCCATTGATCATTTGGTATGTGGACAAAGTTATTCCATGATTATTATTTTTGAGATTATAGTTTCTATTAAGATTTAATTAATTATATTGTAACTAGTATCATTGGTTAGTTCAGTAGTTAGTTAACTGCAGTAGTTAGTTTACCACATAGCTACAGTAATGAGTCGGTTAGAATGTCTAGAAGTTAGTTAGGATATTTTTTTACTTTTTGCTTAGCTGGATACAACTGTCAACATTTTTGTTCATATGTATAAGTACTTATATCAGTCAATGGAGAAGTGCGATTTCTCATTCTCTCAAAACTCAGATCTCGTGAATTGCTCTTCCTCAATTGCTAATTATAGTTTCTTTGTTTTAGGGCATTCATCTTTGTTGTGAAGTTTTGTTATGGTATCAGAGTAAGGTCGATTTCCGTCCTTCTCGAGTTAGAATTTCGCCCATTTTTTTCTCAGCTAAGTTTCTTCCATGGAAGGTACTGAGAACACTGTCGGAAGTAGTACTTCTGGAGGTAATAATGTTGGGAATGATGCAAGCAATGCTCTCTATGTACATCCATCTGATAACCCTGGGATGGCACTTGTTCCAGTCCAATTTGATGGCACAAGATATCGGTCTTGGAGAAGAGGAGTTCTGCGAGCTTTATCAGTGAAGAACAAGCTAGGTTTCATTGATGGCAGTTGTGAGAAGCCAACTGCAGATTCGCCTACTTCGCGACAACGGTAGCGATGCGACGATATGGTAACATCTTGGATTCTGAATTCCCGCACTAAAGAGATCTCAGATAGCGTAGAGTATGTCAATGATTCAGTAAAACTTTGGAAAGAGCTTGAGGACAGATACGATCAAACCAATGGAGCAAAGTTATACCAGATCCAAAATGAGATCAACGACCTCACACAAGGTACTCTAGATATTACTATTTACTATACTCGAATGAAGAAACTATAGGAAGAATTGAACACTTTGATTGTGAGAAATCAGTGCATTTGCATCTGTAATTGTGGAGCTAGGGATGGAATACACAAAGCCGAACAAGACAGACGTTTAATACAATTTCTGATGGGGATGAATGAAGTGTACACCGTGGTTAGGAGAAATATTCTTATGATGAATCCCTTCCCTTTGATGGCACAAGCTTTTACGTTACTAATCCAGGAAGAAAAACAGAGAGAATTTCGCCCTAGTAGTCGAATGCCTATGGAATCCACTTCTTTGAATGCGAATACTTACAACAACAATAGCAAGGGTCCAATGGGAAGGAACTACAGGGCAACCTTTTCAAAGGATACCTATGCTGGAAACAATAATGTCTCAGGAAACAACAATTATGGAGGAGCCAATTACTACTTAGGCAGTGACATAAATGCCAAGTTTTGTGACTATGGTAAGAAATCAGGTCACATTAAGGAGAAGTGCAACAATTGCATGGGTACCCACAAGGACACAACAATCAGAATCACAGGAACAATGGATATCCACCAAGGCAAAACAATAATCAAAATCACAAAGGAAAGATGGTTGTAGCTAATGTGCATGGTGATGACATGATGCCTACTCAGGGGGGAGATTTTTCACAAGGTAGTCACAATCAAAATGCTAGACTCACTAAGGACCAATTCACTCACATCATGAACCTTCTGCAATAATTTCAGAATGAACATACAGGAGAGGATCCAACTACTTCAAACAACAATGCTGTAAATTTTGCAGGTATTGTGGTTTGTTCCTCCTCTATTGATTTTGACAATCTTTCATGTAAGTGTTTTAAATCAAGTGATGACTTATGGATCATTGACTCGGGGGCATCTAACCATATGACCTTCAACAAATCTTCCCTAACTAACATTCAGACCCTACCTTATCGTATACTATCTCACTTCCCAATGGATATAGAGTTAGGGTGACAGAATTTGGTGATGTAATGATCACACCTAAGATTGTTTTGCACAAAGTATTATATGTTCTTTTTTTTAAAATATAATTTAATTTCAGTGCATTCATTGACTCTTTCCATGAATTGCATAATTTTGTTTACTAGTGCATCTTGTCTGTTAAATGCCCCTTCAGTGAAGAGGCCTCAGACAATTGGTAATAGCAAGGATGGGCTTTATTTTCTCTGCTCAAAATGCCTGAAGAGCACCACCAAAAGCTTTACATGTTGTTGCTTGTCTCATAACAACATTTTCATTCCTAATTCTAGTAATAAGATTTCTAGTGTTGAACACAATTCTGTTAAATGTACTTTTGTTAAGGATTTTGCAAGTTTATTCACAGCTGATACCATTGACTCTCATTCTATTAATGTTCCTAAAACTGTTGTATGCTTTTCTGTTTCTGATAATGATCAAAACATGTTGACTAATAATGATTCATGTGCATCTACTAAACATAGTGTGGACTTGCTATGACATAATAGATTTGGCCATGTGCCTTTTGTAAAAATGAGGAACATTCCTACATTTTCAGTCAATTTCTCTCCCAAACAACCTTTCAACTGCACCATTTGCCCTATGGCAAGACAACAAAGATTGCCATTTAACCAAAGTACTACACATTCCAATATTTTTTTTGACCTTTTCCATGTTAACCTCACCGTGTATCCACACATGATAACTTCAAATACTTTCTCACCATAGTAGATGACTACAACAGGTCCACCTGGACTCACCTTTTAAGCACCAAAAGCAATGCTTTGCAAGTTCTAAAAACCTTTGTAGTTATGGTAGATAATCAGTTCCAAATCACAGTAAAAAGTGTCAGGTCAGATAATGGACTGTAGTTCAATAATGTTGAAACCAGCAAATAATTGCAAACCAAGGGAATACTACATCATAAAAGTTGCCCTTACACACCCCAACAAAACAGTATAGTAGAAAGGAAGCACAAGTATTTGCTCGAAACAGCCAGGGACCTCCTCTTTCAATCAAAGCTTCCTGTAAAATACTGAGGTGAATGTGTCCTTACAGCCACACACATCATAACAGACTTCCCTCAAATTATCACAAGAACAAATGCCCTTATGAGATCCTTTATAAAACCAAACCAAAGTACAATCAATTTAGATCCTTTGGATGTCTGTGTTATCCCATAGTACCTAAAGTACACAGAGCCAAGCTTGAACCTAGAACTACACCTCATATTTTTGTAGGTTATCCCTTTGGAACAAAAGGATATAGGGTAATGAGTCTTGCCACAAAGAGAATACATGTGTCTAAGGATGTAGTTTTTCATGAAAACATTTTTCCTTTTACTTTATCTTCAGAAAAGCGTACTTTTCCTTCTGTTATTAAAATAACTCTTTCTACTGATTTTACTGATTATGTTGAATCAAGGCCTAATAATAATTTGTTGAATCAATACTTAGATGTGATTCCTGATAAAACTAATATGTCATCTCATCCTCCATCTCCATAAACATCTCATGATCCATCATCAGTTTCATCACCTGACCCTACTACATAGAGTGAATAAAATCCCTTCACACCTAAATGATTACATTGTCTCCATCCCTGCCTTGAAACCCCATACTGTCACTCCACAAAATAGTTCAAACACTTTTTCCCTCAATGCCATGTTCGCCAAACACCAACACATATCCCCCAATGTCCTTGTATCCACTAGTCAAGTAGTTATTGAAAACATATTCCATGATGGTGAGCATTCATTATATGAGGAAACAGCCTTGAGTCCTGCCTGACAGAAGGCTATGTTGCAGGAGTTTGATGCACTTTATGGAAACAATACTTGGGATCTTGTAAAACTGCATGTAGGAAAACAAGTCATTGGATGTCAATGGGTATATAAAGTTAAACATAAATCAAATAGAAGCATAGAGAGATTTAAGGCCAGATTGGTCGTAAAAGGGTATACTCAATAAGCCGGGGTAGACTATACAGAGACTTATTCACTAGGGGTTAAAATGACAACTATAAAGACCCTAATTGCATGTGTTGTTGAGAAGAATTGGGATATGTTCCAACTTGATGTGAACAATGGTTTCCTTCATGGTGACCTTCATGAGGAAGTGTATATGAAGGTACCATAAGGACTTGATGTAAATGACATAGGTTTGGTTTGCAAACTTAATAAATCTCTATATGGTCTCAAGCAAGCAAGTCGACAGTGGTATGCTAAGTTGATTGAGGCCTTATCACTCAGAGGTTATGCTCATTCTCATCACGATTACTCCCTTTTCTACAAAAAAAGATGGTCCTTTAGTAGTCTTTGTAGCAGTATACGTTGATGATGTTATTCTCACTGGTACAGACACAAAGAAAATCACTCAGCTAAAGACCTACCTAGACGACTCATTTAAGATCAAAGATCTTGGTCGATTACATTACTTCCTAGGTTTGGAAATACTTGATACGCCAGAAGAGGTCCTTATATCTCAAAGAAAATTTGTATTGGATCTATTGAAAGAGTATAATTGTCTCAACTACAGTTCTTTTTCTTCTCCTCTTGATCCAAATGTCAAACTCAGGTCTAAAGAAGGAACTCCACTACCTAATCCTACATATTATAGAAAACTGGTGGGTAAGCTCAATTTTCTCACTAATATCAGATTGGATATAACTTTTAGTGTCCAACAATTGAGTCAATACATGCAAGATCCCAGAGCTCCTCACCTGCAGGCTGCCTTCCACCTCATCAAATACTTAAAACAAGACCCTACTTTGGGAATTCATATGTCAAACGATCCTGATTGCACTGTCAAAGCATACTGTGACTCGGACTGGGCCTCTTACCCAGATTCGAGAAAATCAGTTAGAGGATACTTAGTTCTACTTACAAATAGCCCTATCAGTTGGAAATCGAAGAACATGAGATCATTTCTTTATCATCTGCGGAGGCAGAGTACATATCTTTAAGAAAAGTAGTAGGTGAGTTAGTTTGGTTGAAAAGACTACTCACTGAGCTGACTATATATGATCCTTCACCCATTGACGTCTACTGTGATATTCACATAGCCCGTAATCCTGTCTTCCATGAGAGAACAAAGCATATCGAAGTCGATTGTCACTTTGTACGTAATAAACTTTAGGAGGGGCATATTTCTCATCACCACATCTCCACAACAGAGCAGCTCGCAGATGTCCTTACCAAGGCTCTTACTGGAGTTAAACACTGAGCAGTTTTGGTTGTGAGATCCTCACTACCACCTTGAGGAGGGGTATTAAGATTTAATTAATTATATTGTAACTAGTATCATTGGTTAGTTCAGTAGTTAGTTGACCACATAGCTACAGTAGTGAGTCGGTTAGAATGTCAAGAAGTTAGTTAGGATATTTTTTACTATTTGCTTAGCTGGATACAACTGTCAACATTTTTGTTCATGTGTATAAGTACTTGTATCAGTCAATGGAGAAGGTGCGATTTCTCATTCTCTCAAAACTCAGATCTCGTGAATTTCTCTTTCTCAATTGCCAATTATAGTTTCTCTGTTTTATGGCATTCACCTTTGTTGTGAAGTTTTGTTAGTTTCGAAACTAATTTATTCTAATTTCAAATAGAATAAAATAATAACATCAAGTTTGAAGTGTAAAACTCTGAAATAAGTTATATGTTCATTAAATAAAATATAAATTTAATCTTGAAATATCCCATTATATTTGATGAACGAAATGACTTTTATTAGATTTTTATGAGATTGGTCTAAAACCATCGGCTATATATGCCCTAATATTTTTTTTTTTTTTTTGAAGAAAACAATATTCTTTAATCTTTAATTAGCTGTTTGCCATTGTTCAACAAAGTGATCACATCATTTAAATTGAGTCGCATCAATGTTTATCCTTTATACTTTACGTGTAGATACTTTTGTCTACAGTAATAGTGATTAATTAGTGGGTGTGTTATTATCTGGAAAACAATTAAATTTAATTTTCGTATTCTTAGAAAATAATATATATATATATATATATATATATATATGCAAGGGGTGACAAAATATTTCTACAAAAATTATGATCCGTCCGATTCGATTTTTTAAATTTAACTTCTATTTACCCCTTTTAGTGTCTTTCCAAATATAACCGGTTAGACGTTTGCTTAAAGCCTACGGAATATGATATATATGTATATGCATTATGAATTGAGTCAGATCGAAATATATATTTGTATCAATAAACAAAATCAAAAGTTCGACCCAAATGAAAGATTGTCCTTCCCCCTCCTGGGATAAGGATATATTTCCTATTATAAATTTGTTTACGTCAGAATTAAACTAGTTAATTCTCTTTGGTTGGCCATTATATAATGTGATTTATTTTTTTCACGTTATCATTATATATAAGTTAATTAACCAATTATTCTTTACCTTAGGAAATTCGCGGTATTTTCTCTTATCTTATGCTGCATGATTGGAAAGGTGCATGCATTTATAGCGTAAACACGTTGACTCGTACGAATAAAAGCATATATATAAGTTCTGATTCTAAGATTAAAAAAACCAAAAATTTTTGGGTGACTAGGAAGTCCACTTAATTAATATTCCCATAAGAAAAGGTCATTCTGTCTGGGAAATGATGAGTGATTCCTTATTCCTAATCCCTCAAAAAGTAATTCTAATATTTATTAGTCTAATTTATCTTGATGAAGAAAAAAAAAAGTTAAATACAGGAGGAGTCATTTATAAAGTATGATGCATGTTCATGTATATCCATTCTTTCTTTTTCTTAATTAAGTATGGATCATTATTTTCACATTTTTGAATAATTAATTTCACCTTTTTTTGTTCATGCATATATATGGTATGGAGTAAGGGGACATATGAATTTGAAGAGCCATACTTAAAAGCATGTGGTGACACACCTAAAGTTGCTTTTAATTAATTCTTTAAATCGATCTCTTTCATTCATTAATTTTTAGTCAAAGAAAGAGCCATGCTAGCTTTGTCACCAACAGCCCATATGGGGTCGATGTTACTTCCCACACTTTTCCACCTCAAAAATATCTAGTTATTGAGCTACCCTAAGGCCCCTAGTGGATTTCCTGTTCTTAAAATCCATAAATATACTTTCAAATATATGTATCTATTTTTTTTAATGGTGGTGATATATGGCCGTCTGGCATCGTCACCATCTCTATCCTGGTACGATCATATAGTAAAATCAGTGTCTCTTGATTTAGAGATAAATTATGCAAATATTGGTTATGTTTAATAATAATTAGTTATCAATAGATTATGTAATGATGAAATTGTTTCTTGTTGAATAGTTAGATTGCTGCATTACATATTAGTAATAATAATAACAATATCATATGTAGTATAATCTCATAAGTAAGGTTTGAATAAGGTGGTGTATGTAAGTTGTTTTAGTCTATCTTGTGAAGATAGAGATGTTGTTTCTCATAGACCATCGACTCAAGTAAAATATGTCAAATCAATTATGGAAGGGAAAAAATGAAGGAAAGAACAGAAGCAACAACAAATTATAATATGTCAATTCAAGCAAATTAAAGAAAATAATATGTAATAATAAAATTGAAGAATTAGATAGTAGGAGAGTAACAAAAATGCAACTTATATTAATAAGGAAACCTAAACTCGACTACCTAGCTACTAACCTTCTACCCTAAATTTCGATCTCTTTATCGGGTCATGCATGTTCTCGGTAAGCAACATGAGTGCCTATCTAATCACCTTTCTTCATTACTTTCTTGATCTACCTCTACTTCTCCTCAGATCTACCATAGTCAACCTCTCACACCTACTTCACATTGAGACATTTGCACATCTCCTCTTCACATGTGAACCATCTCAGTCTTGTTTTCCTCATCTTGTCCACCACAAAGGTCACTTATCCTGAATATTTTCATACATGGCTAATCCTATATCTCTTCCTAGTATGTCGCATATCCATTTCAACATACTCATTTTTTCTATTTTTATCTTATGAACATGCAAGTTCTTTATTGGCTAACACTCTATCCCATAAAACAAGTAATTAATTTTAACAACCACTTTAAGTGGGATCAAAAAGCTTGATTATTATCATACACCACTATCCCCTAATTATTAGTTTAACTTGTTTTATTCAAATTCCTCGTAAATTATATTTGGTTCTAATTACCCCTTGTACTTTTTTATTTCCTTGTAATCTTTAGCTCCTCAAATGGTAACCGATCCTAATGACCTAATTATCCAAGAGGAATCAAAATAAAACACACTAAATTTAGTGGGATCCTTTTGATATTCTGCCTATAACCTTATGTTGTTTTTTATGTGGGTATTACTTTTTGTACAACCAAACCAAACGGTCCTTTAGTGTAACTACTACCTTAAAATTGACATATAATTATTAAACTTGGCTCAATATATAACAGGAGAATAGAGAAAGACAATCCAAGTGGGGTATTTAATTATTAATAATGTTTTACTTTTTGTGAAAGTCGGTGAGCTTCTAATATATATGCTCTTATTACAAATAATAATAATTAAATGAAAGAATTTGAGTATGTAAATAGCAGATTCATGTTGTTGAGAGACTATATATTATTAATATTAATTAGACATTTTTATTTGTCCAAATTAAAGGGAATTTATTCCTATCCCTTTTTATTATTTTTTAGGTGTTGACATATTCAACATGTCCATTATTATATATGGAGAATGACACCACCCAACTTTTCTTAATTCATTTTTTCTAAGGGTATAAATGCCTCACCTGCTGATATCAATTTTGAAATTAAATGGGGACGACACTTGTCTATTCTTGGTATTCCTTGCATTCCGCATTAACAAAAAAAACAATTTTTAAAGGGAAAATGGTATAAATATGTCATCAAACGATAATAAAAGGCTTATATATGACATCCGTTGAATGTTTGGTTTATTTATGTCATTTTTGTTTGAGAAAAGACTTATTCATGCAATTATTTTTTAATTGAAATTAGTAATCCGGTTTTGTAGAATCATTTTTAACACATGGTCAATATGATTAGGTCATATTATTAATTAAATCATTTTTTAAAGAGAAAAGGTTCAAACATGTCATCAAATTTTGAGAAAAAGACTTATCTATGTCATTTGTTAAAAATTTAACTCATCTATATAATTTGTTAATAAATAATAACACGAATTACCCTTTTCTCAAATACAAATAGCATAGGATGTAAGTTATAAAGAACCTTTTTTTCCCTGGTGAAAGCATATTAGTCGCCGAAAATCAGAAGAGATAATAAAGTTAATTAAAAGAATTCCAACTTGTCAACGTTGTTTACAAGCCCTTAAAATTCTAATTGGAACACTTCTTTTTTGCTTACATATGGTATAGAATAATATACTTTTTCTGTCCAAAAATATTTATTACGTGAAATCAATTGTCAATGTGTACTTAAAAATTATAATGCAACTTGAGGCACGTTTTGCCTACGAGCACTTTGAAAGAGTATAATGTACTCATTGTATCCCTAAAATATTTGTTATTTAAGTTTAGTTTTTCCAAAGTCAATTTTGGTTAATTTTGATCACGATTTCTTCAGAGCATTCAAAATATCCCAACCAAAATTTTGACTTGCAATATTTGACGTGCATTTTGTGAATATTAATATATGTTTTTCGACGTCTAATAACTAATCTATATAGAACACTATATAAATTAAAAGTGACAAATATGATGATCTCCATATCTTAGGTTAAAAAGTATTAACCTTTAAGATAATCCGCTAGCTTCATAGTGGACTACATGGAGACAGTGGCGTAGCCACATGGTAGTCAGGGTGTCCAATCTTCGTTGGAATAAAATATCGTATATATAAGTAAAATTATACACAAAATGATGAAATAACATATTTTAGACACAATTAACATAACAAATTGTTATAGCTACCGAACACACAGAATTGTTTTGAAAAGTTATATATATAGTATAACACAATTGAAATTTATAATCTATAAATCTCAAAGAAATAATACGTTGCTTCAAGGCTTTCCTTCCCCAAAAAAAGAAAGTCGTTTAGAAGGAACAAGTTAAATGAAATATTTCCTACGGTAAAAAACAAAAATGTCTACCCACTCTTCGTGATATTTAATACAAAATTAAATGATTTTTTCTTTAAAAATATTTTAATGTAATAAAGTAAAAGCCACAATTATTACCCCAAAAAACAATGGACGGAAAATTTAGGTTGTTTTTTCCCATAGAAATGAAGGGGGTTAAAAATAATACAACAAAAACAATGTAACATGTGGGGAATAAAGTGTATATAGATTTTATCATTATCTTAAAAGTAGAGAGATTGCTTTCGATAGATCCTTAGCTCAAAGAAAAACATACCAAAATAGTATAAAGAAAAAGAATATTGGAGAAAGTCCTAGTAAAATATTAAAAAACCAATCAAATCATCATAAATAATAGTGATAATAAGATAAAAGCAGTTATAAAAGTGTAGAAGAAATCATATATAGCTAATAACAAAACATAAAAGGATCAGAAACTACACCATGACTAATAGTACGTATAGAAAACTAAGTGAGACAATGCTCAACTATCTAGCATCACCTAATCTAATTCATGTCCTCCATAACTTTCCATCTTAAGTCAGGTCTTCGGTAGCCTGAACTTGAATTATGTCCTGTGTAATCACCTTTCTCAATACTTGTTTGATTTTTCTCTACCTCTGTTGAAACCATCTATAGTTAATCTTTCACACCGCTACTTTGGACATCTCTGCATCCCCTCTACACATGCTCAAATCATTTTAATTTTGTCTCTCTCATTTTCTATCAAAACAATCTAACCACTGCTTCATAAAACTTTTTATTTAACGGGTTAAAAAAAGGTTGGGAAAAAAGCAAACAAGGAGCACATATAGGCACTAAGATTGGTCGGGTTGGGCCTTAAAATCCGGAGGCACATCTGAAACCTTATCTCCAACAAATTCCCCCAAATCAAAACAAAAATCTACCCATCATTTCTCAAAATATTAATCAAGACTATTTTATCTTCACAACTAGAATAAAACCGCCCATGATGTAAAATCATTTGTGGGTCCTCTTGTCTCCTCACCCCACTTGATTGCCACGTGTAACTATTATATATGATTAATTAAGACATGCTTAAATGAATACTAGGACTCTAGATTAAAGATAGGCATAAATAATGTTTTCTCAGGTTTTGCTTCACTTCTCTACTCAATAATAAATAAATAATCTATTGAATACCTCTAATGCATTGCAATTAAAGAGGATAGTAAAAAATATTTATGATAAAGAATATATTTTATTGTTATAATGGAGGATGAGAAAAATGGTGTAACGGGGGAAAATTTGGGGCAGAAAAACTTTTTTCGTAGTATTTGGATTTTCCCAACCTAGTCCAGATTTGGACGAAATTGGAGTCTTTAAGGTGTAGGGAAATCTGGTAACAATCGGGGAATTAATTATGATTTTGATTACATGAGTAGTTAGATAACTCGTTAAGGAATCTGTACGACTTTACGGAATTGATTCGGGAGAGTAGAACTCCCAGAATCGATTTTAGCATGAAGGGTATTTTCTGAGCATCGTGGGTTAGAGGTGTGTTGTGAAATGGAGATTTTGGAATTCTTAAAATAACTCACTAGTTCGTGCAAGCCGCCTTGGCGGGGGTTTAGGCCACTGTGGCGGGTTCGATGCGACTTAAGGTCGAAAATAAACCCATAAACGACCTCATTCTATACTTTTCAATTTTATAGCTAAAGAACAAACCCAAGGCGACTCCAAACAGTTTTCCACCATTCTTGAAGCTAAAGGTAAGCTTTTCACTCCCCGAATCCGTTTTTCGATCCCTAGAACGTAATAGAATGGACAATTAATGATGGGGGAGGGTTTTGATCTAGATTCTATGGTGGAAACAACCCTATTTTGGATACTTGGGATCATGAGTATGATCTAGGGTTGTTAGAATTGTTAGTAATCCGGAAAATTAGTGATTGTTTATTGATTCCCTTATTATATTGATTGTTTGTAGACCAAGAACAAACGGAACGAATCCGAAAAGGGAAGGATAAAGTCTCTTAGGGTTTCAAGCTTGTTTCGAGGTAGGTGATGGTTGTGATTCTATGATTATGTGATGTATGATTGTTCTTGCTTCATTATGATACATGTATGTATATGAATGTTGCATCACACTTGTTGTAATTAGGTAGATGAATGATGGTTACCATAATATCATGACTTAATTGTATGATCTTGAGGATATACTTGTGATTGTGATTGTGTTGTGTTGAATGGATCGGTTGCCTCATTCCGGTATAAGTAACTTGGATCGGTTGTCAAGTTCCGGCATAATTATGGGATCGGTTGCCATGTTCCGGCATAATCATTGGATCGACATAATTAAGCACTGCGCCCAAGGTGGGTGGGACTGGAGGTAATGATGCTTTCTTCCGTCCTTTGTTGGGTTCTGTTATGAGTGCTAATGAGCATGAAATATTGACTAAGTTTTTTAAGCTAAAGCCTCTAGTGTTTCTTGGTTCTGAGAATGAGGATGCTTATGAGTTTATCTTAGATTGCTCTGAGAGGCTTCATAAGTTAGGAATTGTCCATCAACACGGGGTTGAGTTCGTGTTCTTTCAACTTCAAGGTGAGGCTAAGCAGTAGTGGAGAGCTTATATGGAATGTAGATCTTCTATTTTACCTCCACTTACTTAGACCCAATTTCATGCTCTGTTTCTAGAGAAGTATGTACCTAGGACCTTGAGGGATCGCAAGAAGGATAAGTTCATGGATTTGGAGCAGGGTGGTATGAATGTGGCTGTTTATGAGGTCAAGTTCCATGTTTTGTCTAGATATGCTACTCAATTGGTGACTACTGAGGAGGAGAGGATCCGGTGATTTATTAGGGGACTAAATTATGAGTTGCAAGTATTATCTGTTCATATGACTTCTGCAGGGAGGAGCTTCAATGAGGTAACAGACTATGTTAAGAAAGTGGAGGGGGTGAGGCGAGACGGTCAAGCTAAGGCATAGGCAAAAAGGGCCAAAAACTCGGGTAACTTTCAAGGTTCTTATTTCAAGGGGTTCGGAAGGCCAATGCTTGCAACCAAGCCAATTCAGACTGTTATGCCCGTCTCTATAAGTAGTTACTCAGAAACTCTATCTCATAATTTTCAGGATAGTCAGGGAGTTGCTTCTTCGACGGATGACACACCATCTTTTGATCGTACTTGCCACTACTGTGGTGAATCTGGGCATATGAAGAGAGATTGTTCCCACCCACGTGTGTTAGATTCCGTACAACAGCCGTCCAGAGCAGTGGTACCCGTGGGGAATGGTAATAATGGTAGAGGACGTCCACAAGGTAGGCGAGAAGGTAATCAACAAGGCCGTGAAGGTAGAGGAAATGGTAATGCATGCAGGGGTAACGCGCACCGAGGCAAGGAAGTGGCTCGTCAAGATGATAGAGCTTGGTGTTATGCATTTCCGAGCAAGAATGAGGCAGAGACGTTTGACGCAGTGATCACATTTACTATTCTTGTTTGTGACCGGATGGCTAATGTGTTGTTTAATGTATCCGTGCGATTTGCCTCAAAGTTTGATATGATTTGTGATATGTTTGATGCCTCTATCCATGTTTCTACCCCAGTTGGAGAGTCAATCATAGTTACCCATGTCTATCGTGCTTGTCCTATTTTGTTTATAGGTTTTCAGACTTGGGCTGATTTGGTGATTTTGGATATGACTGACTTTGATATAATCTTAGTCATGACTTGGTTGTCTCTCTATTATGTCGTGCTTAATTGTAATACTAAGTCTGTAGGGAAAAGTTAAAGTGGGAAGGAGTGTACGAGCCTAAGCAAGCTAAGATTATATCCTTCATTCGAGCTAGTAAATTAGTAGAGCAAGGTTGTTTGGCTTATTTGGCTCATATTAGGGATGTTGGGATTGAGGCTCCATCCATTGAGTCTATTCATGTGGTGTCGAAATTTAGAGAAGTGTTTTCTAGTGACTTGCTTGGTATGCCTCTGGATAGAAATATAGATTTTTGCATTGATTTAGAGCCTGGTACTTATCACATTTCTATCCCTCCAGTTTTGATTGTTAAGAAAAAAGATGGTAGTATGAGAATGTGTATAGATTATCGACAATTGAATAGGGTCACTAGTCAAAACAAGTATCCTTTGCCTTGAATAAATTATCTTTTTGACCAATTGTAAGGTGTATCAGTTTTTTCTAAGATTGATCTAAGGTCTGACTACGATCAGTTGAAAATTAGGCTTGAGGATGTGCCCAAGACGGCGTTTAGGACTCACTATGGGCACTATGAGTTTTTGTTTATGTCTTTTGGTTTGACCAATGCACTTGCAGCTTTTATGAGTTAAATGAATGAGGTGTTCAAGCCATTTCTTGATTCTTTTGTCATAGTCTTTATTAATGATGTTTTGGTCTATTCGAAAAGTAAGGAAGAACATGCCAACCATCTTCATATTGTTTTGGGAATTCTTGGGAATCAAAGGTTGTATGCTAAATTTTCTAAGTGTGATTGGTTGAAATCGATTGCATTTTTGGGGCATGTAGTTTTGAAAGAAGGGGTAATGGTAGATCCTCAAAAGATTGAGGCGGTTAAGAATTGGGTTCGGCTTACCTCTGTGACGGAAGCTCGCTAGCTACTATCGTCGATTTGTGAAAGTACTTTGCTTCTATCGCCACACACTTGACTAACTTGACCAAAAAGGAGATACCATTTGAATGGACTGAAAATGTGCGGAGAGCTTCCAAAAGCTCAAGACTCTCTTGACCACCGTGCCTATTCTGGCATTATCGATTGAAAGTAAATATTCTATTATTTATTATGATGCTTCACATTCTGGTTTGGGTGATGTGTTGATGCAGGATAAGATCGTTTTAGCTTATGCATCACATCAATTGAAGGTGCATTAGAGGAATTATCCAACCTATGATTTGGAGTTGACAGCAATAGTGTTTGCTCTTAAGATCTGGCGACATTACCTTTATGGAGTTAAGTGTGAAGTGTTTACTGACCTTCGTAGTTTGCAGTATGTGTTCACTCAAAAGCATTTGAATTTGAGACAGGGAAAGTGGATGGAGTTACTTAAAGATTATGATGTCACTATTCAATACCATACGAGTAAGGCTAATGTAGTGACAGACGCTTTGAGTCGACAAGCGATGAGTATGGGTAGTTTAGCTTGCTTGAGTGTATTCAAGCGACCTTTGGCTAAGGAAATTAAGACCTTAGAGTCTAATTTCATGCAGTTGGACATCTCAGAAAGAGGTAGGGTGTTAGCTAGCATTGAAGTGAGGGCCACATTCATTGATGAGATTAAGTCCAAATAATTTGAAGATGAAAATTTGGAGGAGCTTAGAAAGAAGACTACAATTGGTAAGGCACAAGAGACCATTATTGATGCAGATGGTATGCTCAATTTTAAAGAGAGATTATGTATCCTTAGAGTAGATGACTTGATTGAGAAATTGTTGGCAGAGTCTCATGGTTCGCGATATTCTATCCATCCGAGTGTGACCAAGATGTACCGAGATTTGAAGCGAATTTATTGGTGATCGGGCATGAAGAAAGACATAATGGAGTTTATAGCGAAGTGTCAAAATTGTCAACAAGTGAACTATGAACACCAAAGGCCTGCATGTTTGCTTCAAAGAATGCCAATTCCGAAATGGAAGTGGGAGAGGATAGCCATGGATTTCGTGGTTGGTCTTCCCAAGACTTGGGTAAGTTTGATTCTATTTGGGTAATGGTTGATAGATTAACTAAGTCAGCCCATTTTATTTCGGTAAGAATAAATTATAATGTTGAACAATTAGCTAAGGTGTATGTGAGAGAGATAGTAAAGGTTGCATGGGGTGCTCATCTCTATCATCTCAAATCGTGGTACCCAATTCACATTCAAGTTTTGGAGGAAATTACATGATGAATTGGGCACATAACTCACCTTTAGTACAGCCTTCCATCCACAGACATGCGGGCAGTCAGATAGGATTATTCAAGTGTTAGAAGACATGTTGAGGGAATGTGTTACTGATTTTGGAGGGCATTGGGAGAAGTTCCTACCTTTGTGTGAATTCTCTTATAATAATAGTTATTACTCCAGCATAGATATTACACCATTTGAGGCACTCTATAGGAGGGGATGCAGATCACCCATAGAATGGTTTGAGGCTGGGGATGTGAAACCTTTGGGGTTTGATTTAGTAAAGAATGCTCAAGATAAGGTGATGAGTATTCACGCTAAGCTTTTAGCAGCCCAGAGTAGACAAATGAAGTATGCGGATCATAAGGTAAGAGACATGGCGTTTCAAACCAGTGAGAATGTTGTTCTTAAGGTATCACCCATGAAATGGGTGATGAGATTTGGCAATAAGGGCAAGCCAAGTTAGCGATACATTGGTCCATTTGAGGTTCTTGAATGTGTAAGGTCGGTAGCGTATATATTGGCTTTACCTCCTAATCTATTGGGTGTTTATCCAATATTTCATGTGTCCATGTTGAAGAGGTATGATGGTGATGGTGATTATATCATTAAGTGAGACTCAATTGTGTTAGAAAAAGACCTCCAATATGAGGAGGAACCAATTGCAATTCTTGATTGTGATGTGCACAAGTTGAGGACCAAGGAGATTAAGTCCGTGAATGTTCAATGGAAGCATTGTCCAGTTAAGGAAGTTACTTGGGAAACCAAGGAGGACATGCGAGAAAAGTATCCCCAATTGTTCGTCGATTCAGGTACTACTTCATTCTTTCCTTAGCCTCTTTTTTCCTAAGGTTATCACTCGGGGACGAGTGATGGGTCAATTGGTACCTATTGTAACGATCGAGTTCCGTCATTATACAGAAGCCAATGGGGGAAAATTTAGGGCTGAAAAACCTTTTTCGTAGTATTTGGATTTTTTCCCAACCTAGTTCAGCTTTGGACAAAATCATAGTCTTTAAGGTGTAGGAAAATCTGGTAACAATTGAGGGAGTTAATTATAATTTTGATCACATGAGTAGTTAGATAACTCGTTAAGGAATACGTACGACTTTACGAAATTGAATTCGGGCGAGTAGAACTCCCGAAATCTATCTTACCATGAAGGATATTTTCTGAGCGTCATGAGTTAGAGGTGTGTTGTGAAATGGGTATTTTGGAATTCTTTAAATGGCTCATTAGTTCGTGCAAGCCGCTTTGGCGAGGGTTTTGACCGCTCTGGCGGGGCTGCTGAAGCGGAATGAGGGCTCAGGCGGGTTCAACGCGACTTAAGGTCGTAAATAAATCCTTAAACGACCTCATTCTTCACTTTTCAATTTTTAGAGCTAAAGAACGAACCCCAGGCGACTCCTAACAATTTTCCACCATTCTTGAGGCTGAAGGTAAGATTTTCACTCCCCGAATCCGTGTTTCGATCCGTAGAACATAATAGAATGGACAATTAATGATGGTGGAGAGTTTTGATCTAGATTCTATGGTGGAAACAACCCTATTTTGGATACTTAGGATCATGGGTATGATCTAGGATTGTCAGAATTGTTAGTAATTCGGGTAATTAGTGATTGTTTATTGATTCCCGTATTATATTGATTGTTTGTAGACCAAGAACAAGCGAAACGAATTCGAAAAGGGAAGGATCAAGTTTCTTAGGGTTTCAAGCTTGTTTCGAGGTAGGTGATGGTTGTGATTCTATGATTGTGTGATGTATGTTTGTTCTTGCTTCATTATGATACATGTATGTATATGAATGCTGCATTATTGATCACACTTGTTGTAATGAGGTAGATGAATGATGGTTACCATGTTATCATGACTTAATTGTATAATCTTGAGGATATACTTGTGATTGTGATTGTGATTATGGTGTGTTGAATGGATCGGTTGCCACGTTCCGACATAACTAACTTGGATCGGTTGTCACGTTCTGACATAATTATGGGGTCGGTTGCCACGTTTCGACATAATCATTGGATCGGGTATCACGTTCCGATATGCTAACTGTTTGGGTTTGGGTTCCATGAGAGGACCAATGACTTGTCATAATTGTGTATTTTGAGACATGTGAAGTTGTTTGTTGTTCGTAAATGTTGATGATATTGTATGTGTTCGATATATGCATGTGATTATATTGTGGTTTGACTTATGTATGTTTCACTTAGTGGGATAGCCGTGTGATCCTACTAGTACACTGTGGTTGTGTACTAATACTGCACTTGCTCTTATTTTTGTTGAGTACAGGACATCTTCAAGCGGCTACTGACAGACCTCGCTTAGGAGATCAATGATCGTTCGAATTCAAGGGTGAGCCAATTCTTCCGGGCTGCCATAGGTTCTCTTTCGTCTCTGTCCACCATTTTCGGACCTAGACTACTTTCTAGTTAGTTGATTAGTTCATTAGATTGAGGTTGCATCTCTTCTTGTTTAGGCTTGTTGAACTTTAGATGTTTTGGTACATTGACTTTCAAGTTCTAGGCATTACTTCCGCAATGTTAGTTTATTATTGTTAGACTTTTGTTAGAGTTTATGGGAACTCTATTTATTTTCTTAGTATTTAACTTGCTTCCGTAGCTTAAATGCCTTAATTTTGGTTTAGTTGCTTGGCTTGGGTTGTAGTAGTGGTTCTCCCATCGGAGAATTAGTGTGGGTGTCAATCACGACGGTCTGGGTCGTAACAAATGGTAACAATTGTCAGCAACTTATTGAAAATTAGATAAGATTAACAAAATTAAAGAATCATCGCAAAAAATGTTTAATGTCACAAGTTAATTAAAATATTAAAATTTTAATTTATTTATATTATTCAATAAAATATATCCGTGTGGATTTGACTCTTTTATGCTAACAAGACTAGTTACAAAATATCTATTTTTCTAAATATAGACATACTTCGAGATAAAAAGCTAATAAGTACAGCATATTCATAGAATTAGTTGAAGTGTGTGGAATTTGACTCTAGTTACTACTATCATCGAAAATAAAAATTCATTAGTACGTTTATGATTAACGATGATATTTGCAACAATTGGTAGGCATTATACCAAATATCTCAGATTATATTTGATGCACAAATTTCTACAAGTAAATCAGTACTTTAAAATGATAAAGATATATAAATTACCTAAAATTAATTGATATACAATTTTTTCCAAGTGAAACTACTATTGATTCCAGACTTTAAGAATTTGAGTGAGAAAACATCAGTTGCTCTAGGATATTTTTCTTTTCACACTAAAGTTATATGGTTGTCCATAGATAAAAAGCAAACATATATATATATTTGGATTAAGGGTGTGGAAGCTTTGCTAATGCTAGTTAGCTTACGTTTAATTTTTACTCCAATATTTTAATCACAACTATATCGATTAGACAAGTGGGATTAATGAAAGATTAGTTAATATAATCTCAATCATTCCTAGTCATCGTGTTAGAGAAGCGAGATAAATTAACAGCTTCTCCGTCTCAAATTATTTGTCATATTTCTCTTTCACACGTCTTGTAAAAACAATATTTTAATTAAGATGTATTGTTGGTTTTTTTATTTCTTATTTATATGTAAAGATATAATTTCTCTTCATTGAATATTTACTCTATTTATACGTCATCTTCTCATAATTGAAGTGACTTTGTAATCTTCAGAACAATTATTATTACGTATAAAACGGAAAAATAATTCATTTTCTTTATAGCTTTAAAATGACAAATAATTTGAGAATTGAGACATCTATTTTTATAAATCACAATAATTGATGTAATTAGTACTCCACCTGTCAAACTAGTTGTCCACTATATTATTTTAGGATGTCCAACAATACTTGTCTACTTTATGAAATTAATGGTAATTATTTTAGGAGTACTTAGTTTTTAATTTACGCTTATCATTAATTATAGTTATTTCTTTATTTCCGTATATTCAAAAGGTAATATAATAAAATTATCCTTCTATTTATAATTTTTTAATAAATGTGAAAAATCAATAGCGGGCAAATATTATTGGACTATTGTTGGTTTCTTCTAATTAATGGGTCAATTGAAGTCATTGTCTATATTCCTATCCACGCGAGGAAACTTGTCAACGAAGGCTTGTATAAAATTTGATCATAATCTTGTCATTTAATTATGAACTAATCAAACTTTTTGTAGCATTATGATCTAATCCTCCACTTTTCATCTATTTATTTTTGTATCTTTACAATCATTTTCTTTGAACATTACAATATTTTTCAAGATTAAAGTGTAATAAATAAGTAAATGGTTTTAATCACATCTTAACGTCATTATCACTTCCGGTTAATCGACTGGACGTAATTAAATTGTCGGCGGATTAGCCACCCCACCCCCTACCCCCGGTGGAGTACAACTTTCTATCTCTTTATTTATGCTATCTTTGTACTATAATAAAGTAAATATTAAATAACCAATATGAGTTGTGGTGCAAAAGTGAGACTATTATATACTTAATTAGCAATTTCGGATTCGAGTTCTCGATGTGGAGAAAATTTTGTTGGGAGCGTCACTCTTGAATGGGCCCTGCAATGCGTAATCTGAATTTAGTCGGGGCTCCAATGCGGACTTGAAACACCGGATGAGAAATTTTAAAAAATCAACTGTAAAATAAATAATTGTTTTTTATATATAAAATGATCTTACAAGTACTCATATCTCATCAGTTCCATTACATTTTTGTTGTTGATAATCAAAAATGAATTCTCAAGATTATGACTAAGAAATAATTAGTTAAAAGAATACTTCTATTATAAATGAAAAAAATTCTTATAATTGGTGAGTTGATAATATCTTTTAACAGAAATCATGTGCAGTTGAAAATTTATTGAATGTTTAGGTTTTATAAAATACATATATTTTAATTGGTTATGAGAGCAAGAAATGATGCCGACAAATTAAAATATCCATCCACTAATTATATCTTCCAATTTTATCAATTTGAAATGTCTAATATGTATAGTATCTTTTATTTTTTATTTTTTGAATTAAAAAAGATCTTGATGGAACAATTTTTTTGTAGTCCATTCTGAATACATGAGCACTTGAAATTTGTGGTCGATTTTCCAATAATAAAAGAGAGAAAGTGAGACACAATAGTGATTTATTTCTTCCATCTCAAATTATATTTGCATATTACTTTACCTTACACTATTTAAAATAATATTTTTTAAAATTAAATTATTTTTATTATTATTTATATATCTTTGAATATTATCTTTTCTTATTGAATATTTATTTAATTTATGTATCATCTTCAGATGTATTTATATTTTTGAAGAACAATTACGGCTAATGATAAAATAAGTATTTTTATTTTATCTTCTTCTAAAATTATAATTACTCCTTTCATTTCATATTATAGTTGTGTTGCTCTTTTACAAGTCCCTTTAAAAAGTATTAATGGAAGAGTTTTTTTTTGTTGACTATTTATACCCTCATTCATGTTTTAAGATGCAGTCTCTTTTCATTAGATATTACGTTATTGAGGTATTTGTAATCTTCAAAAATAATTATTACTAAGGATAAAATGAGGAATTATTTTTATATTTTTGTCACGATCCAAACCGTCGTGATTGGCACTCACACTAATCCTCCGGTGGGAGAACCATTACTACAACCCAGACTAAACAACTTAATGAAAACTAAAGCATTTAAAGATACGGAAGCAGGTTTAAATGACTAAAAGAAATACGGAGTTCCCATAAACTCCCCAAGTTTTAAACAAATAACTTAACCAAACTAATGCGGAAGAACAACCCCTAGAACCTGAAAGTCATTGTACCAAAACTCTACGAAAGACAAGTCTAAGAACAAGGGGCACAACCCCGAAACTAAACAAACACTTTAAACAAATAGTCTGAGTCTGAAAATAATGGACTTAACAAGAGAGATCCATGGCAGCCTGAAAGAACTAGCTAACCCTTGAATCCAGTCACGCTCCATTGTTACTTAACTGAGGTCTATCAATAGCCGCATGGAGATGTCATGTACTCAACAAAGAACAAGTAAGTGCAGTATCAGTACACAACCACAGTGTACTGGTAGGATCACGCGGCTATCCCAATAAGTGAAACACATGCAAGTAACCACAACATTATAAAACATGCATATACCAAACATATACAATATTAGTCATTTTTTCAGGATCAATGTAGCATCACACGTTCTCAACAATACACATTGCTTATCAAATTAGAGCAACATACAATTTTTCAATATCAATCATCATTAGATATGAACGTAATCTCACAAGTAGATACACTACACAATTCAATAGTCCTCTAACGAAATCCTATTCAATGGTCCTCTCATGGAACCCACACCCAAACTGTTAGCAAACCGCAACGTGGTACCCGATCCAATGTTTATGTCGAAACGTGACAACCGATCTCATGTTTATGTTGGAACGTGACAACCAATTCTATGTTTATGTCGGAATGTGGCAACCGATCCATTCAACAAATCACAATCACAATCACAATGTATATTCTCACAATCATAGAACAAGAGGTGATTCATGGCATACAATTATTCAATTATCCTCATTTACGATTAAGGTGATCAATAATGCAACATTCGCATACATACATGCATTATAATGAGCAATTACAAACATATATCACACCAACATGAAATCACAACCATCACTTACCTCGAATCCAAGCTTGAATCCCCTAAGGCACTTGAATTTTCCCTTTTCGGATTTTTTTCGCTTGTTCTAGGTCTACAAACAATTAATATGCACAATGATCAACGATCAAAGCTCTAATTATTCGGATTATAACAAACTCAATAACCCTAGACCAACCCAAGATCCTAATACCCAGATTAGAGCTTTTTCCACCATAATTTCCAGATCAAAACCCTCTCCCATAGATAATCACCCACGAATTTACATTTTACGAATCGAAAAACAGATTCGGGTAGTTAAAACTTTACCTTTAGTCTCAAAAATGGTGGAAAGCTGTCAAGAAAGAACTTCGGGTCGTCTCTTAGCTCTCAAGGTCGAAATTTGCAGAATAAAACGATTTTGCTTTATTTCCAACTTAAATCGCGATTGTCTCGCTATGGCGGCCCCGCCCTGGCGGGAATAATCCCATCACAACGGCTTGCACGAAAACAAAATGTCGAATTAAGAGCTCCAAACCCCCATTTCACAACACACCTTCATCACACGACACTCAAAAAAACACCCGTTCACGCTAAGATCAATTTTGGGAGTTCTACTCGCCCGAATTCAATTCTGTAAAATCGTACGGGTTCCTTAACGTCTTAGGTATAAACTCATATAATCAATTTCATTATTACGCTTCTCATTCATTACCAGATTTTTCTATACTCGCTTGACACCGATTTCGTCCAAATCTAGACTAAGCTAGGCAATTTCAAGCTATTACGTACTCAAAAGTTTTTCTGGTTCATTTCTTTCCCCATTTGGCTTTTTCCTAACGACGAAATAAAGTTGTTACAATAGATACCAATTTACCCATCACTCGTCCCCGAGCGATCAACTAAGGAAGACTGGCTGAAGTAAGGGTAGAGTAGCATCTAAATCGTCGAATTACTGGGGATACTTGTCTTGCATGTCCTTAGCTTATGGACATCGTGATCAAGAATTTCAACCGGTTCTTCCTCACACCAAAGGTCTTGTTTAACAACACAGAGTCTCACTTTATGATATAATCCTCATCCCGAGCCAACCAATTGAATACCTATACATCCTCTCATACAATGCCTAAATTAAGTCATCACAATACTCGAGTGATATTTATTGTTATGTGTACACTTAGCTAACCACAAAGTTATTCCCGATAACTACCAAGTTGATCGTACACAGGTCTACAACATGTTATCAAGGACTTTGACACAAATATCAGCACGAATCATTTATCACATAACCATGATAAAATCCTAAATCAAAACTCGCCACAATTAGAGGTGAACCTGAACCAACCAACACACAATCATAATACCTAACCAATCATAGTTCTTATCAACATCTCCATCTCACAACTCAATTTCCCATGAGCTTATGTTATAAACATTTGATCTTTAAATATCAAATACTCATCGATAGATATGTCCAAGCATACAAGCCTTCTAACAACACTATTGAATGTTGGATTTAGCAATTGTAGATTACCTCTTAAGAACAGTAGAATTGGACCCAATGATCCCCACATTCAACCACACACAATCAATACATGACCTCGACGACTATATGAATGTTAAGATTGCTGGACAACTATAAATTACGCAGGGTAACTCTTCTATGGATTCTCATAAGCAAGTTGATATACATAAAATCACTGAGATACTTTACAACTCCAAGACAACATCACATAAGTCATCTGAAATAACCACGTCTTTCCAAATCATCTCACTCAACCAAGAGAACATCGTAGGATTTGTACACCTGATCCACCACTAGGGATTCACCCACAAAGTGAAAACACATGTGTGCTTAGCAAATGAATCATACTCACAACCATCATGAACACTTTGACTATTACCTTTCTTAAAACTAACACTTTTAAATGAAACCCTTTCTTAGATATTTTAACAATCAAAAGTAATAAACTTTACGACTCAAACCAAGTGTAAATCATTCAAAGGTTCACTAGCTGATACATTTGATCATTTCTCACCTTACAAATTCGTACCTCGACAAATATATCACCCCAAATGTAGACTTACAATGAAAACTCTGAATTGTAACTCAACTGTATAACAAAATCCCTTATCTATCAACGTTAGCTTATACCTTGAAGATTTTTATGAAATCATGGATCTCCGCTTATCATCGATCGCATCTCCATCGATCTTACAATATCTTTTGCTAACAATTCAATCGTACTCATTACTAAACTCAAAAACAAAAACAACACACTTATCATCACGCTCAAGCTAATGTCTGCACAATCCTTTCTCAAGTCCTTTTTCAATAGTTCTTAACCCATCTAATGGACCCATGACAGTACCATAGCCACAACAAAACAATGAAATAAGGCGTCTCTAAACCCAATTATCTACCCCTCTGAAAATACCTTTTTAGCCTTAAGAATCCAATAAAATATTCTTGTTCCCGCCTCTCTCTAAAGGTTGTACTATATTCTACTATATTTTCCTTCATTATAACTCTAGCTCTTTAACATTCTATTCGAGTGGTGTCCTACCATCTCTTATAATTTTCCATACAACCACGTTACTCACCAAGTATTAGAAAACCACAACCTTGGATACTTGCAAGTCGTAATTACTATACAAAAATTCACTTAACCAATATTTTAATTATGTAGTTGCATCCCGTCACAATCCATGACGAACTCTTACTTTCATTACGCTCCATCAGCCTTGATTATCAATACAAAGTCAACCTTTTTCATCAACACGATGCCTCAAACTTAGGTAAACTCATCAAATTCAAAGGACTAACCCAGTTTTATATGCACCTTCTTGCTAAATACTTCAATTTCCTTCACCTAAGTACACTCAATGGGACTTTCTTTATCCATAAGCTTATCATCCCGGTATGAATCCACCCATTTATGGCTTAAGGTAAAATCATCAGTCCTCATACTACCCTCCTTCTTCTTAACAAACAAGACAATAGCACCCCACGGGAAAGCACTAGGACGGATGAAACTTTTATTAAGAAGCCCTTGGATTTAAGCGTTAAGCTCTCTCAATTCTAACACCACAGGAATAGACTCAATATAGGGGAATTCGACCTCAACATCCCAAATATAAGCCAATTACGCCAAATAATCCTGCCCCATCAGTTTCCTACCCCGTACGAAAGATATGACCTAAGCTGACTTAGGCTTGTACACCCCTTCCCACTTTAATATTTTCCTATTGGAGATCTCTAGAGTTATCGACTTAGTATTATGATTAAGTTCGATATAATAGGGGGACAACCAAGTCATGCCTAGCTAAGATTATATCAAGTCAGTCATATCCAGCATAACCAAAACAACCAAAATTTGAAAATCCATAAACACAATAGGACAACACGATATACATGGGTGACTGACTCTTCAACTGGAGTAGAAACATGGATGGAGGCATCAAGTATATCACAAACCACATTAAATCTCAAGGCAATTGAACTGACATATATGAATAAGTAGAACCCGGATCAAACAAAACAATAATCATCTGGGCACAGACAAAAGCAGCATTAGTGACCACTACATCACACACCTCAAACTCGGTTTTGCCCAGAAAAGCATATAATTGAGCCTTGTAATCTTGATGGGCAACCTCCTCGCCTGGCTACACTACACATCTGTCTGCATTACCATTTCCCCAGCCTCTACGGTCTCGCTGATTTCTTCCTCATATGCCTAGGTTCTCCACAATTTTAACACATTTTATAATTTATATTCGATTGTTGAACACTGAATTAGATCGTGAGGGTTAATTTGGGGTTCATAATTGTGACTATGGGAAACCATGAGAGATAGGGCTGAGATTCTGTCTTGCCTTATCCCGCTCTGGCAGGAGAAATCCCGTACTGGCAGTCTCGCGCTGGCGAGTTTATCTTGCCCCAGCAGCTCCGACAAAAACAGAACCCCTACGAACAATTTCTGGGGTTCCTCTTTTTTCTATATTTTCCCTACATTTCTCAGCTATAACTAGGCATTTAAGAAAATCCTTTTAGCTAGGGCAATCATTGTCTACCCCCATTCAACCCAACGAAGTATGCACTTTAGAATTCTTTTACATAGTTTCAACACTACCACATACATATCCCCAGGATACACCCAGACTCTCACACGGTTTTCAGTTGGTCGCAACGCACGTCCAAATTTCTCGCTTACGAACCACATCATAATTTATCTAGACATTGTACCTAATCTCGTGATAACTTTCTTTCACTACTAGAAAATAGGTCTGTTGCAACAGAATAAAATTCATTGCCATAGACTCAAAGACTGTTGCAATTGCATTATGGCAACGGAAGATGGTGTGTTGCACATAAGCCTGTTGCGATATGTCTATAGTAACGGTTTTATGGCAACAGTTTTAAACCGTTGCAATACACTATGTATAGCAACAGTTATTCTTTAGTCTAGGTCGACACTATTCTATGGTTGCTGCAACGGCTTCGAACCGTTGCAAACGATATATCGCAACAACTTTACTGTACAGCTCGATCTAAGCTATTACAACGGTTCTGCTAAACTATTGCAACAGTGTTATTAAGCTATTGCAATAGGCTTTTTTAATGGTTATTGCAGGCTATTGTAGGCACTGTGTATATTCTTTATTTTTGAAATAAACTATAATACAATGATAGAAAATATTAAATCAATATGTACTTCAACTAGTAGCATCCATATATCAAAGATAAAAACACATGATCTTGATTTACAATTCAAGAGTTAACATACATGATGAGGTTCACAAAAATTAAGCCCAAACATAAAAATAGTCCTATAATGTTCAAGAGTTGGCATTCATTTAAGTTCACAAAAATTACGCCAAAAAGCAAAAATAGTGCTAGAATGTTTGTAGATATATAGATAAACGAATTCTCTTTAAGTAACGTCTTCATCACTGCTTTCATCCCCGCTTTGCTCATTTTGTTCACCTACAATTTCAAAGGGGTAAACAATTAGGAAATAGGAAGTTAAAAAATGAAAAGGGAAAAGAAGACGCACAACTCCTAATTTTTACTCTTTCTGGACATAACCTATACTACCACATCACTTTTTTAAAAAAAGAAAAATGCAAAGTTACTGATATTGTAGTTTAGAAGGGAGCAGAGAATTACAATAATGTGGACTTACCAAAGGAGGACAAACGTATTGTTCAAGAACAACGAGTAGATTAAAGATAAAAGGGGCCATGATGAAAATAACTCACAGGAAACCAAGACTCTAAGTGATAGTACTAACATAGAGAAGCTCTAACTGTTCATGAGGAGGAGCCAAACCTATCAGGAAACAACTTGAAAAATATAGCTATAACAGTGTACACGGATGAGGACAGTTTAGCAGCCAGTAAACACTTAGAAGAATTAGCACCATGTGAAGAAGCTGAGAGGGAACAACCAAGTGAGAACAAATCAGTTAGCTGACTACATTACAAGCATTGCACTTGAACAAGACAACTCAATCCATTACCACAGTTTTCAAGCTCTACCCACCAAAGGATGGAAGACATTAAATTCCGATAAATCAGAAATTACAATCCTCAGAATCAGAACTAGAAAGATTACAGTCATAAACATGATATTTGTTGATCAAAATAGAACAGTTAAACACAAGAGACAACAACAAATAGGGGCTACATGAAGAGGCAATACAATAAGAACAAAGTCGGTCACTATACATCAGAAACAAACGATGAACCAAAAGGGAAAAACCAACAAATAGGGTCAGTATATTTTTACTAGAAACCAACAACACCTAAAATCAACCCAGATCTGGAGCACACCTTTTAAAACCTTCTTAATCAATTGATGTTTTAAGTTTAGTTCAATACTCCTAAACTATGCAAACAACAGTAACACTAATCTCGATAATATCAACTTCGATAAAAATAAAAAGATGATCGCAGTTGCACCAACAATAATACAAGAAGATTGCAAGTGTAGTAGCACAAGAAAAAGAAGTAGAAGCAGATTAACATAATAGGCCATAAATGAAGATGAACCAAACAGAAAACTGCAAAAGCAGTAGTAGAAGAAAATGAAGAAGAAGGAGGATGATTCTGACCTTGATTGTTGCTACTGGTAGTTGAACGATGGATTGGCCGAATATTTGTTTCTCGTGTTGACGAAACATCAAGTAATGTTGCCAAAACATTAACATCAATTGGTAGGCCTGAACGTTGAAGTTTTGTTATGACATCTTCTACAATTTCTTGTCTCATCGTGGTCTTTTGTTGGTCAAATTGTTCCTTCTGTTCCTCAATTTTTTCCTCCATTCTCAGCATTCTGTCTTCCATCTTTTTCACAAGGTCATTTGTTGCATTTGATGAGGCTTCAAAATTTCCCACTTTCCCTTTCAAAGTAGTTTTTGTAACCCCTCTTCCATATAATCTCAAACGTCCTGGATGTTCTGATCCCATGACAGAAGCAAATGCATCAATTGTCTCATTACCATCTTCATTTTGTTGCATTTCAATATTCTCCATCTCAGCCTATAATGCAGTTTTATTATTAAAAAACAAGAGAATTCAAGTACACATATAAAGAGTAAATATGAAAAAACAAATTCAAATCAAACAAAATAAAAATTAGATAGAAATCTCACAATTTTACTAGCTGTATCTTCATCTGTATCCTTGTATGATCGATTGGGCTTTCTTTTTCTTGTAACCACAAAAAATTCCTTAGGTGATGGAGTGTCATTAGTTTCCCTCTCTTTTTCCTGTACACATTAAAAGTGGATATCAAACATCTTCTTTAAAATGCGACATGTTTTTATTCAATGCTACGCAGGAGGTCATACCAAATCATTGCGAAGTAAAGCAAAGCTTTTCTTGCCAACAGTATGTGGATTCTTCAACTTTTTCCGATTCTCACTGTTGGCTTTTGACATTTTCTACAAATAGAAGAGAAGTTCCACAATGATCAAGTGATTTTTATAGAAGAGGAAAGCTTTTTTCCAGTGACTAGTGATCCGTAAAAAAGATGAGAGCTCAGTGGTCTCCCAGAAAGAAGAGACACTGCCAGTGATCATGCCAGTGATCAGTTACAGAAGAAAAGAGCTCTTTATATAGCTTAAAATATTTTGGAAATGAAGAGCAAAAATAACCACCAAATCAGCTAATCACAATATTCTCTTACTAAAAGAGAAGTAACTCAATCCATAAGGAATAAAATTCGACCAAGAAACATGTATTACAGGTTGTTCTCAGATCCAACAAGGACAGAAGGGAAAATGATAATATAAATCCCAACTTACCATAATTGAACCACTACCAAAGCTGTCATATAATTAAACCAAGTAGCAAGGATGGAAAGAAAACAATCGTTTAAGAAAAATACTATATACTCAAAAGTATCAATTTAACAGTGGGATAAAGGTTCAATTACCATATTTAAGCAAGTACTATGACTGCCACAGTTAATTAAGGGAGTGATAAACTAGAATCAATCACAATATAGAAGTAAAATCAGTAACTTTCTTTAATTAATCTAAAATAAAATTGTAAAGAAGTTGGACCCACGAAACACTAAAATGAAGGAGATTTTTTTATCTTTTCCTAAGATCGATGAGTCAAATAACTCTTATTTCGTATTAACAACTAGTAAGACTTACCTGAAATTTTTCTGAGTTCCAATATTTAAGAAGTTCCTTAAATTGAGATGTTGGAACATCATCAGGCTTTTTTTCCATCCGAATTTGATCATTAGCGTAGGCATCAAAGTGGTGTGTTTTCAAATCAAACTTACGCCTTCTCCAAGCTTCTTGAATTGTTTTTAAAGTCCATGTATTTCCGATTTCTGGAATATCATATTTCTCCTGAAAATTTGGACATTGAGTTAGTGCAATAAATGTTAAATATATTTAACTTAACAGAGAATTGAAAACTTCAAACCTTGGTATAATCCCACAAATCCTGTTTTGTGTCAAGCAACTTCCAATTTTCTATATCAAGAGGACAAAGGGTCGCATTCCTAGCAAGTGTACCGAGGAAGCTGCTCAACTCTATCACGACATCATTACTAGGACCAACTGGCTGACCAGCTTTATTTAGTACAATCAGTTTACGATCATGCCTTCCATGTACAGCTAACATCTTTGTTTGACCTCTTTGTCTTTTTTTAGTGGAAGAGTCTACAATAATACACAAATAAAGATAACCCTTCCAAAGTAGTATTGTAATTTGATTTTATAATTAAAAAAGAAAAGTAATATTATAAATAAAATATGGATGTTCTTGCCTTGTTCTTCACATTGTTCATTTACTTTATGAGCAGTAGAATTCAATTGAAGTTGTTCTTCTACGGGTTGCACTACATTGTTAGTTGGGTCAGCTTGTATACGAACTCCTACCTCTGGATTGTGTGATTCTAACACATCTTGTTCTTCTATTACATCTGTTAGACGCTGTCGCTTTTCGTTCAGTAGATCCTTTCTTCTTTTAGCTAGCAACAACTTCTTTTGATTCGCCAAAGATGTGAGTGTTCCAGCTGGAACAGTTGCTCTTGTTTCTTTATTCCTTATTCTTGAAGACTCTCGCTGTTTCATGACTACCAAGTATTGCCTGCTGTAAAAATAGAGATATAAAGATAAAGAGTTAGACATCCCAACAGAATCAAGAAGATAAAGCAGAATCAGTGAAAAGAAGATTACAGTCACAATAAGACGAACTAGTAAAAAGGAGAAAGCGTGAAGCAGAAATCAGAATTATCACCACTTCTTGCTACCTGATTCACATAGGCTTTCTAAAGAAAAATCACTCAGCTCGTTTCAATAAATGAAGCACTAAAGCAATCTCTAATAATATTTAGATAACCCAAAAAGACAGAAGTACACAATAATAATAAAATAGGCAAAATCAACATTCTTTCAATTGACTTTCAAACCAATAGTACATATAAGAAATGCAATAGAGATATATAAGAAAAATCCCTTCGTCAATCATCAGCCACCATCCAATCCCAATCGACATCATCAAAGTCCTCATCTTCTTCTGATGTGTCCATATCTTCTTCCATATATTCTGAATGTTGATCATGAGTTGGCATATCAATGACATCACCAGGTACATCTTCTCTTGACCATCTGAGATCAACATCAGCATCAGGTATTCCATTTGATGGTCCAATGTCATTGTCTGGCTCCCCAAAAAATGTTTCTCCAATATTAGGGCAATTCTCTTCTTCTAAATCAAATAAATCAACATGAACTTTGGTCCTTGCATAATAAACATCTTTCTCAATTGGATCCTCTACATAGAAAACTTGATGCACTTGAGATGCCAGTACAAATGGATCTTCAGTACTGCATAACTTGTTGAAGTATACTCGAGTTAATCCATATTCATCTACTTCATTACGAAACCAATCACATTTAAACAACACAACACTAAAGCAACCCCAATAATCAATCTCTATGATATCTTGAATAACTCCATAATAGACAACTTCTCCATCAATGGGGTTTTGGTCTCTAGCACTAGCAAAACTATCAGTCGTTGCTGATAAAGTCACTCCATAGTTCTGGGTCTTACCTTGACTATCTCGTTTCATTGTATGAAATCGATATCCATTGATGAAATATGCTGTATATCTTTTTGCCGCAGTATTAGGCCCTTTAGCGAGTTGTCGTAAATGTTCAGGCACTTCAATAGATTTCACTTTCTCCTTAAACCAGTTGCCAAATTCTTGACTATGATTCTGTGCTCTAATCCATGCATTTGATCTACTATGATTGTCAATTACAATCTTATGTTCCCTGCAAGCAAGCATGTTTCAAATTAGCATGTTTCAAAGTTCTTATCATATAAAAAATATTGAAGTTTATAATAAAAGTGACAGATCTTACATGATAAAGGTCTCCATTTTTTCATCTCCGGTATTAAACAATACATATCGATGTATATCAACACATAACTGCAGATCCATGTGAAAATTATTGCCTTTGCTTTTTTTCTCCCTTCCAATCGGATGGCCAAATTTAGGGAATATAGGTGACAAATTACCTCCCTCTGTTTCAGTTCCCTGCTCATCCTCTAATTGGTATCGACTAAATTTTGTTTTCACCCCAGCATGTAGGTATCTAGAACATAAATTCACGCGCTCTAGTGCCACGAATCCCTCTAGTATTGATGCTTCTAGATGAAATCGATTACGAACAAGCCCCTTGAAGAAACATAGGTTTCTTTCAGTGGAATACATCCAACGAAGATGTATCGGACCCCCAAGCTTAATTTCATTTACTAAATGGATGGGCAAATGTACCATTATATCAAAGAAAGATGGAGGGAAAATCTTTTCAAGGTCACATATAATCTCATAGATCTCAGACTGCATTGTATCAAGATCTGCTCGCCTTATCACCTTGCTACTTATGACTTTAAAGAAGTTCCCCAACCGAATCAAAGCCATAGAAACTTTTTTGGGTAACACTTTTCTAACAGCAATTTGGAGCAAGTAATGCATTATGAAATGAGCATCATGGCTCTTGTAACCTGATATTTTCATCTCATCCACTTCCACACATCTTGATATATTTGAAACACAACCTTTTGGTAATTTGGCATTTTTAAGAACAGTGCAAAATAACTTCTTTTCTGCTGGTTTCATGGAGAAACAGGCTTTAGCCAAATGAACTCTTCCATTATCATCTTGTACTGGTTGAAGCTCCTTTCTTATCCCCATTTCTTGCAAGTCATATCGAGAATTTACATGGTCTTTTGACTTTCCAGTTACATCCAACAAAGTCCCGAGCAAACTGTCACAAATATTTTTTTCAATGTGCATCACATCAAGATTGTGCCTCAATTTGTTATGTTCCCAGTATGGCAATTCAAAAAAGATGGATCTTTTTTTCCATGGACCCTCACTATCACGACGCTTCCTTTTTTGGCCCTTTCCGAAAACATTATTGAATTCACGCAACTCTTCTAATACTTCTGTGCCTGATAAGGGAGTAGGTGCAGATCTGTGATCTTCTTTACCATCAAATGATTTCTTATCTCTTCGAAATGGATGATCAGGAGGTAAGAATGCCCGATGACCCATGTAACACATCTTACGACTATGCTTGAGATATTGAGAGCATGTCCCATGATTACAAGTTGGGCATGCCTTTCTTCCTTTTGTGCTCCAACCAGAAAGCATTGCATAGGCTGGAAAATCACTAATTGTCCACAATAAGGCTGCACGCAATTGAAAAGTTTGGTTAGAATCAGCATCATATGTTTCCATCCCAGTTTCCCACAATTCTTTCAATTCTGCAATTAGTGGTTGAAGGTAGACATCAATATCCTTTCCTGGAGACGATGGACCTGGAATGATCATAGATAATATCATATACTCCGGTTTCATGCAAATCCACGGTGATAAATTATAATTCATTAACATAACAGGCCATGTGCTATGGGAAATACTCATGGTTCGAAATGGGTTGAAACCATCACTTGAAAGACCCAATCTAACATTACGAGGATCTCTAGCAAAATCTTCGTGCAAGGAATCAAAATTTTTCCAAGCTTCCCCGTCAGCCGCATGCCTTATGTTGCCATCTTTGGGTCGTTCAGTATCATGCCATTTCATATTTGCAGCTGTTTCAGGACACATGAATATTCTTTGAAGCCTAGGTTTTAAGGGAAGGTACCTTAAAACCTTTGCAGGAATTTTGGAGCTTTCATTAGTCAAGGGATCATTAACAGTCTTCCATCTAGACGAGCCACAAACAGAGCAATTATTTTCCTTCTCATTTTCCTTCCAAAATAACATGCAATCATTAGGACATGCATGTATTTTTTCATAATCAAGACCCAAATCTTTAATCACATTTTTTGCTTTGTGGAACGATTCAGGTATATGAGCAAATGGAAATGCCTCTCTTAACAAGTCTAGCAAGTCTCCAAAGGCCACATTACTCAAACCATGAATGCATTTGAACAAGAATAATCGAATGGTGAAATTCAGTTTAGAGAAATTCTCACACCCATGATATAACTCTTGTTTACCTTCCTCCAGCAATTTAAAAAATTTCTTTGCATCTTCGGATAGCCCCTCTCTCACTCCCTCAAGCCTCAAGTCCCCTGCAACATCTCTAAAAGTATCATGAAGTAGGCCGTCAATATTGTCACGCATGTTGGAACCTTCCTTATTATTATGATCTGGATGATTTCTCGAGGAAAAACTTTCCCCATGAAAAATCCATTTGGTGTACCCTTGCACAAACCCATAAACAACCAAGTGATCCTCTACCACATTTCGATGATGCCACTTACAATTAGCACACTTTTTGCAAGGACACAATATTTCATCTCCTTTGGAAGCTCGTTCAAAAGCTGTATCAAGAAAGTTATTCACACCACTGATATACTCATTGGTGGATCTCCGGAGACCCATCCAACTTTTATCTCCACTATCCATTTAATATTGAATATCCTATACGACACCAAAATCAAATTACCAAGATAAGAAATAAAAGAGAAGATTCTGAATAGCACACCAACAGATTTGGTTCCCTTAAAAACTTACATTCAACAGATTTTGATCAGTGGCTCTATCTTATTTTATTTAACAACATAAATGAAATGTCTTTCTTCCTTGAACTATTTGTTATACATAATCAGCTATCTACTTAACAATACCTATTTTACCTAGAATTTCAATTAGTTAAAAGAGAAATGATGTAAAAGATTTAAAATCTAAAAACTCAATCTTAAGATAATAAGACACGGCAGTAAAGTGAAACGATTTTGACAAATCTAAACACTTAAAAGATGTAATGGATTTCATATAAAAAATACAAAATTTCATATTATTTTGTCAAAGACAACAACCTCACTCAAGAAACTAAGCAGCACACTATTGCAAGACTCCCCTTGAGAGGCTGAGTTAATGTTCAAAACCTTATGTGTAGCTCAACCAGACCCAATATCTACTCAATCAGTTCTAGAATTAGCAATGGTCACAAAATAGAACATGAATCAGAAAAAAAGAGTAATAGGAAAGTCACATAAAAGGGAAATCTTATCCAACACTCTAAACTTACTATACATGTACAACATTTAGAGAGCACATATATGGGGAAAGAATCACCTGAAAATGATTATAAACAACACAAAAAGAAGAGTAAAAACCAAGATTCACACACACATCAATGGAAATGAGAATAGACTAAAAAGAAACTAACTACAAAATTAAGAGACAAGGGAATATTACCTCTTTTTAAGTAGTGAATGGCTCACTACATGAAAACTTTACTAGTTATAACCTTTTAAATTAAAGATAAGCATAACTAAGCTAACTAGGCAAATTTGAGTTAACAAGTTGAGGGTGTTGTGTCTCTAATTAAAGACTTCTAAATAAATTTAAAGGTAAAAGAAAAGCATAAAAGGACAACAAAACCAAAGTCACTAACCTCACTCAAGAAACTAAGCAGCTCAATCGTAAAACTTCAAATTTATAAGAAAAGACAAGGGGCAGCCTTAGAGAACTTGGATGTATGGTTAAATGTAGACATGCATATCTAAATCTAGGAGCAGCCTTAGAGAGGTTGAGTTAACACTCAAAGCCTTATTTTGTGCTCAACTACACCAAGGATCTACTCAATGTATTCCAAAAGCAAAAATGATCTTAAAACAGAAAATACAATATTTATCACAAAAAGAATATTAAAGGAGAAAACAAAGAACTACTCAATACCTAAAGTTTTATTCGGTGCTCAAAGAATAAAGAGGTTGGTTTCATAATCAAAACCTTATTCTATGATCAACTAGACGCTAGGTCTGCTCAATGTATTCATGAACCAGTAATGCTAGTTAAAAGCACCTGGTAACACTAATGACAATCATTAAAAAAGCTACGACCTCGGACTTTTGTTTTCATTTCAAGAAGAATACACACCACCACTACAGTACAGCTATGTTCAGAAGAAAAGCTTTCTTGCATTGGTACACTAGGGAATGAATGGACGAGATGGAGTTCACTGAGGCAGAAAGTAACATGAATGATCTGGTTTCTGAAGCTCTTAACTCATAACAGAGAAAATTGATCATGAAATATTTTTTACAATAAAGCATAAAGTGAAAGTTTTTCCAACATTCTAAACTTACAATACAGACCTTAAATCTGAAAAACACAGTCATATGGAATGATTTAACTAAAAAATGAATAAGCAATAACGAACAGAGAAAAGTAAACGTAAAATATCTAACATACACACAGATATACATCAAAATAAAATAAGAGAAACAGGAACATTACCTCTTTTTAAGCAGTGAGCTGAGCTTGATGACCAACTTGTAGCTTGTCCACTAAAAATTTTAGACAAGAAGGAAGAAAGCATAAACTTAGAGCTTGAAAATTGTACTCGAAAGAGAGAAACAAAATCCCTTAATGTTCGATTTCAATGACTTTTGGAGTTGAAAAATATTTCAGTTCATTTTATTCTTAGAAATCGTTTGTCCTGTTCAAAAACTTGAGGTTTTTCGATAGATAAGAATTATCATGTAGAATGAAGAATCGAAACTCATCTTTCATAACATTAACTCTTCCTAAACCGAGAATTTCCATCTAAACATTTTTGCAGAGATTTCTCAATCTTCACCAAAATTGAGATACACACTCTAATGCACAATAACATTACATTATAAACATAAACTCTAGCAAAGAACATCTACTTCACAGAAACCCATTTGTCTATTTTCAAATCTTTTTCAAGAACCCTTCTAATAAATTTCTAACTTTGAAGAAGATGGAATACAACATACCTGTAGCTGCAGAAACGTAAAACCCACTAAGAAGAAGACCCAAAAGCTGCAGATTCCTACAAGGAAAATCAAAGAAGAAGGATTAAAGGAAAATGCTACTTTTGTTCTTCAGAGAGAAAGGAGAAAGTCGATACCTACGAGGATGAAAAGTCTGAATTGAAGAAACAAATTAACCTAGTGATACTTTACCTTTTATTTTATTTTATTTTTACAATTAATATTAAAAAAAAAAAAAACTCTTTTGGCGGGTGTAGTAAAATTAGTGGAGGGAAATAATTGAGGGAAAATAATTGAGGGAAAGAGTTTGGCGGAACCGTTGCCATAGAGTACCTAAGGCGACAGTTTGTAGGAATCGTTGCAATAAAAGATACTATGGCAACGATTGTCACAATAATGCAACGATTTACTTCTTAAAGTGTTTCATTAGGTCCATTTGTCTATTGCAAAGGTTATAACCGTTGCGAATTACTGTCTATTGCAACGCATATTTAGTTGTTGCTAAATAATTGTTGCTACAGGCATGTTTTCTAGTAGTGTTTTCACAACAAGTTTCACGACACTTAAGCAGTTACAACTTGCAAACAAGTCCAAATTCTTTAATTAGTTCGTTCCATAAACGGTTGTTACTGATCATCTATGCCATATACGGTCGATAAGGCCAGATACCAATTGAAACTTTCTCAGTTCCAATTAACTTGCTTGTGTCCCTTCAGTCGGGACTACGACGTCTAGTTCACTTCGTTAAGATACCAATTGGATTCAACTCATACCACAAGCGACAATAGTAGCTAGCGAGCCCCACAAAACTGTTGGTTTTAATCATAGAGCTTGGTTGAACCCAATTCTTAACCGCATCAACCTTTAACTAATAGTAACCAGACCTTAAATCAATCTTAGAGAAAATCGATGAACCTTGCAATTGATCAAAAAGGTCATCTATCCGAGGCAATGGATACTTGTTCTGAATGGTGACTTTATTCAACTGTTGGTAGTCTATACACATCCTCTCTTGCTAGTGATGGTGTTACTGTTGTTGTTGATCTAGCTCAGACCATAGAGTGAGGGAAGAAAGATACCAATTTGTATCACCCAGATATCAATTGGATTCAAGTCATAGCACGAAGAAGTAGAAAGAAGTGAGTTTTTCCTAAATTTTTATAGCCTCTCGAAGAAAAGTACGAACGTCATCGTACCATTTCGCAAGACTCTACTAGACTAGTTTTCGTACAATGAGATCAACAAACGTAAAACTCTGATACCAACTTTGTCACGACCCAGACCGTCGTGATTGGCACCCACACTAACCCTCTGGTGGGAGAACCATTACTACAACCCAAACTAAACAACTTAATGAAAACTAAAGCATTTAAAGATACGAACGCAAGTTTAAATGACTAAAAGAAATACGAAGTTCCCATAAACTCCCCAAGTTTTAAACAAATAACTTAACCAAACTAATGCGGAAGAACAACCCTTAGAACCTGAAAGTCATTGTACTAAAACTCTACTAACGACAAGTCTAAGAACAATGGACACAACCCTGAAACTAAACAAACACTTTAAACAAATAGTCTGAGTCCGAAAAGAATGGACTTAAACAAGAGAGATCCAAGGCAGCCTGAAAGAACTGGCTCACCCTTGAATCCGGTCACGCAAAATAGTCATTTAACTGAGGTCTATCAATAGCCGTATGAAGATGTCATGTACTCAACAAAGAACAAGCAAATGCAGTATCATTACACAACCACAGTGTACTGATAGGATCACGCGGCTATCCCAATAAGTGAAACACATGCAAGTAACCACAACATTATAAAACAGGCATATACCGAACATATGCAATATTAGTCAACTTTTCATGATCAATGTAGCATCACATGTTCTCAATAATACATATTGGTTATCAATTTAGAGCAACATACAACCTTCCAATATCAATCATCATAAGATATGAACGTAATCATCACAAATAGATACACAACACAATTCAATGGTCCTCTCATGGAACCCACACCCAAACTGTTAGCATATCGAAATGTGGTACCCGATCCAATGTTTATGCCGAAACGTGGCAACCGATCACATATTTATGTCGAAACGTGGTACCCGATCCAATGTTTATGCCAGAACGTGACAACTGATCCCATATTTATGCCGGAACGTGGCAACCAATCCCATGTTTATGCCGAAACGTGGCAACCGATCTCATTTTATGTCAGAACATGACAACCGATCCAATCAACAAACCACAATCACAATGTATATTCTCAAATCATAGAACAAGAGGTGATTCATGGCATACAATTATTCAATTATCCTCATTTACAATTAGGGTGATTAATAATGCAACATTCGCATACATACATGCATTATATATAATGAGCAATTACAAACATATATCACACCAACATGAAATCACAACCATCACCTACCTCGAATCCAAGCTTGAATCCCCTAAGGCACTTGAATCTTCCCTTTCTGGATTCTTTCCGCTTGTTCTAGGTCGACAAACAATTAATATAAGCAAGGATCAACAATCAAAGGTCTAATTATTCGGATTATAACAAACCTAATAATCCTAGACCAACCCAAGATCCTAATACCCAGATTAGGGCTTTTTTCACCATAATTTCCAGCTCAAAACCCTCCCCCATCGATAATCACCCACGAATTTACATTATACGGATCAAAAAATAGATTCGGGGAGTTAAAACCTTACCTTTAGCCTCAAGAATGGTGGAAAACTGCCAAGAAAGCACCTGGGGTCGTCTCCTAGCTCTCAAGGTCAAAACTTGCAGAATAAAATGATTTTGGGGTTTATTTCCGACTTAAATCGCTACTGTCCCGCTATGGCGGGCCCCAGCCCGCCACAGTGGCTTGCACGAAAACAGAATGTCGAATTAAGAGCTCCAAACCCCCATTTCACAACACACCTTCATCCCACGACACTCAGAAAAACACATGTACACACTAAGATCAATTTTGAGAGTTCTACTCGCCCGAATTCAATTCCGTAAAGTCGTACGGATTCCTTAACGTCTTAGCTATCCACTCATGCAGTCAGTTTCATTATTAGACTTCTCATTCATTACCATATTTCCCTATACTCGTCTGACTCCGATTTCGTCCAAATCTGGACTAGGCTACGAAATTTCAAGTTACTACTTAAAAGTTTTTCTGGTCCAATTCTTTCCCCTTTGACTTTTCCCTAAGGACGGAATCAGGTCATTACAATTTTATCTTAAACTTCTAAAATAATAAATGATTTGAGAATCCTATTTTTAGAAAGCAAGATAAATAATTTGAGATGAAAATAGTTATTTGAGACAGTAATTTTTTGAAAAACTTAAGACAAACAATTTGACACAAATTGAATATTAACTATATATGAAACGTTAGTGATTATAAATTAAAGGCTAATTATAGGCTTATAGCCAATGATGATTTATTTTCTTGAGTACTCTAATAATTAAGTTCATTCAATTTCCACCCGTTAATTAAGGGTACTGAATAAAGAATGATAGCAACCTCTTAACATCCATAACCAGATACTGCTGCAATAATAAGAGGTGAATTGAATGGTCAAAAAACTAATTGATATATTTGCAATCAAAAGCAACACTTCTTCTTTTTACGGTATTTGGTACTCATATTAGAGTCCGACTATTTTGAATTCATAAATCATAACTAGTAGGGTTTCATTCGGGTGAAAACACTCTCTATCAAAAAAATTTTCATAGTCAAAGATATAATCTGAGATCTGTAGTTAAGAAAAAAGCAATCGTGTTCACTACGCCACATCATTTGATGGTAAATGCAACACGTTGTTTGGCTTCATGCAGAAATTATTTCTCTTCTTGATCTATTTCATTTATTATGTTTTACTGGCATATTTTTTTTATAAGAATATTAATTAGAAAGTAATTTACCTAAATTATTCTTATTCATCACTCTTTTAATTCAATATTTAATTTTTATATTATATTAATATATTTTGTATTTATATTAAAACAATTAATTAATTATATTAAATTTATTTTAAATAAGAACGAGATGTAAAGTCATTCCACAAGTGCTCATTTTTCTATTTTTACTTCACCGTAGGAGTTTAATTTTCCCCAACTAAAGCCGCCTTGTGGCGGCGGAGTAATTAACACTTTGTATTCCTCTTGTTTCTAAATATTTGTCATGTTTTTATTTAATCTGCACATAATTTTATATTTATAATTAAGAGTAAAAACAAAAATAATTAATTAAATCATGTAATTACTTTTTTAAAATTATAAATATCCCTATGAATTATTTATTTTTAATAACAAGGATAAGTGTTTAAAAAATGAAAAGAATATATTAATAACTAAAAAGGGAAACACAAGGAAGTGGATATAAAATCAAAATACTATGTTTATATACAAATTAAATTTAAAATTAAATTAATACTTAAATTCTTGGTTCTAGAATTTGGAGTGTAAATGCTTATATGTGATCCTTGTGTATGGTATAGTGTTGGTGCTAAATGACTTGAATAAATACATATTTTAGTTGGAAACAAAATTAAAGTTTATCCTCTAACGAAATATATAACAATATATTTAGATTAGAACTGAATGTTTACGTCTAAAGTTTGCAACGCGTAAACCATAAACAAGATAATTATGTTTTCTTTCTAAAAGGACACCAAATAGAGTAAATCTAAAATAAATTAGTATTTCTTTTTTGAGAGGAAAAATACAAAAGAAAAAAAGAGAAGAATATAATGTATTTTAGTAAACAAATTAAAAAGTGACAAGCCATTCCTTCCCTCGTGTTCTTTGCTTCATCCACTTCCAATATTATTCCACGTATATCATTTACGTATGTCAGCTATTATACACTCTATTATAATTTTTTATATATACGCTTTTTTATTCTCACTCCGTCACTTGATATCTGCTATTCATATTAAAATTTTATGTATTGTAATACAAATTTATGGGATGGCACTTGCAACATTTTCTTTTTTTAATTCTAGCTATTTAAATTCATAATTTTTTATTAAGAATAAAAGGATCTCAATTATCCTACCACAATCCAAGTTATTAATTTATATATATGTTTTGTTGGTCATATACACATAAAATATTTACTATTGTGTGTGTGAATAGAGTGCTAATTATATTGGTCAACCTAAGATGAGAGAGAGAGAGAGAGAGAGAGAGAGAGAGAAAGTGATTATAAAGAGACAACAGTTTATATTGGTGTCCTTTGCTCAATCTAGATTGGTGTCCCTTCCTTTAATTTAAAAATTAATTAATTAATTAATCAGTTTTTCAACACACACCTTTCCAAAAAGAAATCTGATTCTTTTTCTTTTTTTCTTTCTATAAATCTCTAAAACTTCCTTATATATTGCTACAACCTTGTAAATGTTTAATTCTCATTTCACTCAAATCCTCCCATAAAAAAATAAAAAAAAATGATGTGCAACACAAGGCTTAGTTTGAGCTTAGGATTATCTTCTACCCCTCCTCATCAAAATAACAACGAGGAGAAATTATCAACTAATGATGATAATCAAGAAAAATTAACACTTTGTTTATCAACATCATCAGAGTTCACAAATAATTATGACAACAATAGGATTAATCCTCAATTATTAGGAGGAGTTAATTCATCAGTTTCTTCATTTTCTAACACAAGTAGTGTTAAAAGGGAAAGAGATGCTAGTAGTTTTGAAGAAGTAGTAGAAAATTTGGAGACCAAAAGAGTTTTATTAATTTCTCCAAAGGGATTAGTTGATCATAATGATTATGATGAAGATGTTCATGATTATGGTACGAGGAAGAAACTTAGACTTACAAAGGAGCAATCTGATGTTTTAGAAGATAGCTTCAAAGAGCACACTACTCTTAATTCTGTAATTCATCTTTTACCTTACCTTCTTTTTTCTATTTTTCTTTTTTTTCAACTTTTCATCTGGTGTTCAGTATTTATACTAGCTCGATTAAATTTAAATTTTCATATCGTAAGACTATGATTCATGTTGATTTGACGAATATTTCAAATATTCAATTTTTCAGAAGCAAAAGCGAGATTTAGCAAGACGATTAAGCTTACGTCCTCGACAAGTGGAAGTATGGTTTCAGAATAGAAGAGCCAGGTAAATACTTCCTTCGTTCTCTTTTACTAGTTACTTATTTCTAAAATAATTTTTCATTTTTTACTTGTCTTTTTTGACATATCAAGAAGATTTTTTATTTTTTTTTCATATTTTACTCTTAGCATTAAATACTTATTTTTCAAATCATTTTTAAGACATTATTTAATAGGAATAATTTGGTAAAATAATTTATATCAATAATTATTTTTCTTCATAATGTGCTAAGTCGGGTGATAAGTAAAAGTGAATAGGAAGATTACAACTATAATTAATGGAGTTATAATTAATCCCCATCGCCCAATAATATACGTAGAATTTTGCACAAATAATATTTCCCTCCTCTCGATAAGATATAAATTTTTTTTTTACATAACCTTTTAAGTTTTCGAGAAAGAAAAATATTAAATAATTTGAGATAACTATTTTAAGTATAATTTGAGAAAGAGAGAATATTGTTTTTCTGGGGTCTAGTATATAAGTTTAGATCTGGAATTATAGAGGCTGGTTTTATGATTTGTTTTCTTCATGTTCCAATTAATGATTTTTCATTATTACTTATTAAATATTATTTTCAAGTTGTATTTTCTCATTGTATATATACACGCTATTTTCTTACCAAAAATAAATGAAAATACTCTCTTTGTCCCAAGGCTAACTTGAAGATCAACTCAATATTTAAAAATAAATATTTAAATTTATACCAAACTACTATTGAGATTTAAGTTTTTTTATATCAATATGATAAAAAATTATGTTTTAAAATTTTGATCAAAATTCAGACAATTTGAATTTAGAATTTAGAATTTAGAATTTAGAGAAGCCAATGTATCAAATGTCTTATATATACATATTGTTTTTTATTCAAACTTTTTACCTTTTCTTGTTATTCTGTTTTTTTTTTCTTATAGAAATCGTTGAAAATAGTACTCCAATATATTTCTCCATGAAAAACATTTGTATAGTACTGTTTGCGCATCTGAATATAAGAATCTTTTCAATCTCAATGATTATAAAACTTTTATCTTTATTTAGTTCGATATTGCTATTAATTTTTATTTTTTTTTTATGATAACAGGACAAAGCTGAAACAAACAGAAGTAGACTGTGAAATTCTTCGAAAATGTTATGAAGAATTAAAAGACGAAAACAGAAGGCTAAATAAGGAAATACAAGAACTGAAATCTTTGAAAAAGTCACAATCCTTTCGTGTTCAATTATCGGCTGCGACACTTAGCATGTGCCCGTCGTGCGAGAGGGCTTACGGCGGCAGCGGCAGCGCTGGCGCCACCGACAATTCAACCAAAATCTCTTTTTCCATCGGAGATCAAAAGCCTCACTTTTATGGTATTCCTTCACAAATCCATTAAAGGGCTCTATAATTAACGACTTAGTGGATTAATTAACTAGTTAATTATAATGTAAAGTGATCGAGGAATATATATTATTTCTTTAGTAATTGTAATGTAGCAGGTCCTTGCTATGGATCCTGCGGAGCTTTAGTGTAACGAGTTGCTATTTTCTTAATTGTAATGTGCGTTACGTTCTCTATTCATGTATATTCTTTAAAAAAAAAATGTAGTATATGTGGAAAATAAAAGTTCTATTCCTATAACTTTTAGACTCTATTTGATCTACTGCTTTAATTTTGACTTTTTTGTTGTATAAATTTTACTAGCTAAAATGATTAGATTAGGTGGCTACTATCATAGTGTTTTGAATGGTACTTTTTAGAAAGGGGTTATTTGTTAATCCTATTTTACTCATTAAACTTGATATGATAGTATAAGCACAAAGCAACAAAGTTTTTTTTTTTTTTAAATTTCTCAACAGCTTTCTTTTTCTTATGGAGAGAAACTAAAATGCATGTAATGTTATCAATACTGATCATCTTTTGCTATTTTAAAAGAAACATCTAGGAGCTAAGATTTTTTTTAACCTCGAATAGCCCGCAACTGCTTTAATTTTTATTACGGTCTTTACCCTTCGAATTAGTACTTTGTACGCAATGATCAATGGATAAATCATTCACTGTGTAATAGAAGATGTAAATTGCACTAGGCAAATCGTGACAAACTTAACTCATAAGATATTGAGATGGAATCGATCTCCGCTCATCTATATGGATGATCATCCTCTAAATCAATTATGTCATCCCGAATGACGACTAAGAAAAGAGTTATTCTCATCGTATTTAACTTTTAGTACTCCTAGTTTCCTAGTGTTTGCAAATGACGTAATATGGTTGAATAACAATTGTGAATACCAAGTAATAAAAATACCATAGACTTTATTTATTACTTCATTTATTGAGAAATGAAAGTTTAAAACAGGTTAAATATGCTTTTGATTGATCCACAAATGAAAAAGTGCTTAGGGCGTCAAGCTCATTACTTGTGTTTATGACACATAAACTATTAAGACGATTTGATATTAACCTAAATAATCTTTTAGGAAGTTTAATACAATTTGAGTTTTGCCTCTTTGAGATCCTGCTGAAAGTGATTGTTATTTGTTAAGAGTAATATACTAGTGAGTGATAATATTTGAAGACAAAACAAATACTTATGTGAAAAACTCTAATAACTTGTTCTAGGGACATCCATATAGCTGGTCATCATTAAAACTCGTCACTAATTATTATTGATCAATAATCATCACCAATATTGGTTGTGGTAGTTGGTGGAGAGTTTAGATCCCTCCATCCTTAATCCAGAGATTTTAGGTTTGAGTGTGGCCTGTGGGAATGAAATTCTTTTTATTAGGAGTGCTACCCTTATAAATGAGTCATGCAACACGCAAATTCAGATTTAATCAAGCTCCAATATAAATATTGACGTCGGATGAGTTTTTTAAAGAAAAATCAAATACAATCATCAACTTCTTGATCGTAATCACCAGCCACTTGTCGTCATCCTCCACGTCCATTAATTTGTTGTCCTTATACGTCGATTTTGGCACGCTCTGAAAGCTTAACCTAATAAATTTTTAATTAGCATCTTCCTTACCCGTACTAATCAACATTTAATTATTCGTGATTAATTAGAGAGTACTTTTTAGACTTGTTTATGAGAAACTTCATTTCTTATTTTGTGTATCTAAACTTAGACTGGTTATACTAAGAATACAATTTCTCTTAAATAAAATACATACAAAGTATACGTGTCATATTTTTGGAGAAAACGCCATGCTTGCCTACTTTCTACACTTTTAATTAACTCAAAAGGACCACAATTTTAATGTTAATTATATGTCACAAAATTAAGAATGAACAAGTTGATGAAAATCAGCCCATTGAGTCATTATAAATTAATCATTATCAGGTCATTTGCAATTTTATAATATTCTAATTATAAACGCACCCCGGTGTCCATCATGGCAATGCCCAATTGATCCAGTCTAATATTTCAGCTCAATTAACATTTAATCGGGAATATTATAATTTGTTTATTTTGTTCCATTCAAATTCAACCTAACTTATCGTTAATCTGATATAATTTAAGAAGTTGGAATGAATCAAATCACATGAATTTAATGGTTTATAGGTGGTGGGGGTGGGGTGGGCAACTGTTTCTATACCTGATTTACCTTTAATAAATTTCCACACGTACCACTTGACAATCTTTAACAACTATATTGAAGTAATTAATTAAAGCACGCAGTAAGTATTAGAATATGTTTAACATAAAATGTCAATAATCCCATGAGTAATAAGATGGCTCTTGAGTCTTGATTATTACTTAACTTCTAGAAAATGAAAAATCTTCACAAGGTAATTATTGTTTATTTTACTAATTAAAAAAAACCCAAATGGGCGGTTGTCTGTCAAATACCAACAGTTTCCCCTAATATTATATTCATAATATAATAATTCTTACTAGATCAGATTGAATATTTGTGCGAATGGAAAAAATTCTCTTAGTGATGATTAAAGAAATGTTTAACAATTCTTACACTTGTTCTCATTATTAATTAAATAGAACAACAAAAAGTCAAATCAATTTGTCACTTATTAATCTTCTTTTGAGCTACTACACTGATTTTTTAAAATATTAATTTTTAATATTAGGAGTATCTCAGATAAGCATTATTCCTCTTTTTATTCCAAATTAAAAATACGATCGATACAATTAATTAATTAGTCTATAAAGGATTGACTGTTCATACTTTCCAAACGTCATTCATAGGATTCTTACTGTTTCGGCCCAATAAAATACCATGAACTAATTGGAAATGTGGATCGTCAAAACAGCAAGTGGGCTGTTCTGTTTTAGCCCACCCGCAAGGCCCATATCAATAAGTGGAGTAACAGGAAGACAAAGATTCAAATAGAACCCAACCTTTTGTCAAAGTCCCTAGTCTTAAAATTGGGAAAAGGGTCTGAAAAATACTCTAATTTTGATCGAAATTGATGTTGCGATACCAAACTTTATGCAGGACCTTTCACCCCCTCCACTATTTAATAGTGTATTTTAAAGGTATATATGTGCCCACGTGGACACAGTACTATTTATAATAATGCAATATTTATGATGTCCATGTGGGCACATATATACCTTTAAAATACACTATTAAATAATGCAAAAGGGTAAAAGGTCCTTTCCAAAGTTTGATATCGTAACAACAATTTCGGTCAAAGTTTGGATATATTTCAGACCTTTTTCCCCTTAAAATGTACATCCGATTCTTTATAAGGCTAGAAGTTTTCAAGAGATTTCATAAAAATCAAAGGTCCTTCCATAGAGAAAAATTTAGATTTTTTTTAAAAACGCCAGCGCTTCTTATATAAGCATGTCGAAAGATACTTAAATGGCATGATGACATGTTGTCATCCCACTTGACTCAAAATTTGGTCTCAAGTGATATATTCTATTAAAAATAGAATTTTGAGAAATAATCTTATTATGTTACAAATTTTTGTTAGTATATAATGTATATAATATATGATTATTGTATATATCAGTTATACATTTGTTATACTAATTTAGTAATTTTGTAGCTTTGTAATGTATTAAGTACGCATCGACGACTATTACAGACTATTACGACTACTGATTATGGTACTCCACTAAAATATGTTTAAGCATAACATATTTTCATTCTCATTATGTTATTTAGTTTTCATATTTCTAGACTTATTTAGTTTTCATATTTCTAAAAATATATTCAGTGTTTATACCAAGTCAGTAGATGCATAACATATGGTTGTATATAAACTTTTAATTATTGATTAATTACTATATATCTTTATCTCATTAATTCACTTAACTATGATAAATTTAAATAATTAGTAAATACATTTGGTGTGAATAAGGATTATGGAGCTTGCACTTTTATTAAAATGGGATTTTTGGGCATAGATTGACAATTTGAAGGAGTTTATATACCGGTCTTATAACTTAGAAAGTATACAAAGGACTCGGTCATTTCTATTACCTTAACATTATATCATGGAGAAGTTCATTCTCGTCATGATCAATCCACATTCTATTATAGTGCTCAATAGATGGCTAAAAGGGGAACTTCATATAAATATCATAAAATAACATTTTATCCAACTGACGAAAATTTAGTAACTATTCCAAAAAATGAAAAAAGTTGGACACAACTAACATTTTGTTAAGAGTTGCTCACTATTGCCTTTGTAACCATGAAGACCATACATTTTTCCTTAGATACAACATTTCCATTATTAACAATCTTTAATTAAGAAAATATTTTTCTAAGTTTTCTTATCATAAGCTACATATTTAAATAATGAGGATATATATATATATATATATATATATATATTGATTTCTTTCCTGGTGTTCGGAGCCCACATTGGTTTATGTATCCTCAATAGATACAATATTATTTCTAATATTTGTACTCTTCATATTTTTCATTGAATCTTAAGGAATCTTAAGTTGATTGATCGTGATATATATTTTAAAGAGGCACGTTGAGTTAAATTTAGACGAGTCAAAATAGGTTGAGTTAATAAATGAATGAATTATTAATCCGATCAAAGGTTATTTAGACTAGCATGGGCTAGAAAACGGATCAAAACCTAACAATCATCTTAATTCATACTATGTTAGTTGTTTTATTAGTTCCTTTATAATATTTCAATATATAATGAATTTATTAAGTAGTTTTCTTTATTATGACTATATGATATGCTAAGTCCATTTGAAAATCGATTTCATGGATCAATTTAAATTAGATATCAACATAAATTTTTAAGCTAAAATAAATTGAAATCGATCATGCACTCTAGGGCCCTTTCAGGATTGGCGCTCCCAACAAGATTTTCTCCATACCTAGGGCTCAAACTCGAGACCTTCGATTAAGAATGAAGCAGTCTCACCACTGCACCACAACTCATATTGGTACACCACTATATATTTACTCATTCAGAGGATAAATGTTTTGGTTTATTTATGTATCCTTACAAGATACAATATTATTTCTATTATTTGCACTCTTTCACATTGTTCATTGAATCTTAAGTTGATTGACCGTGTAAATATATTTTTTTTCAAATGAAACGTATAACTCTTAAATATATTTAAAGGATTCAGTTCTTTTTATAGCTATTGGCTGACCACAACATCCTAATTAAATATTTTTAGTTTGTACTACATCATAATTCACTGGATAAACTTAGAGTCTCTTTATCTTTATCACACATTTGATTAGAAGAGAAATGGAAGAAACTAAATTAGCTACTTCCAGCAATTAGCAGCTACTAGCTAATCAATTCTCATGCACAATAACAACAACAATATAGCTAGAGGTGGTAAAAGAGACACGAGTTAAATTTAGGCGAGTCAAAATAGGTTGAGTTAATAAATGAATGGATTACTAATCCGATCAAAGGTTATTTAGACTAGCATTTGCTAAAAAACGGATCAAAACCTAATAATCATCTCAACTCTTACTATGTTTTAATTGTTTTATTAGTTCCTTTATAATATTTCAATAGATAATGAATTTATTAAGTAATTTTTGTTAAAGCAAAAAATCTCACATTGATGGTTAATGAGATGGGTGGACTCCTTATAAGGCTTGGGCAATCCTCCTCTCTTTGAGCTAGCTTTTGGGGTGTGAGTTAATCCCAAGATCGAATTTAACATAGTATCAGAGCAAGGTCCATCTCAGCCGATGTTGGGGGCAAAAAAAATCAAAAATTGCCCGAAAAATGCCCACGCACCAAATGCTTAGCATTGGGCGTGAGGTGGAGTGTTAAAGCAAAAAGTCTCACATTGATGGTTAATGAGATGAGTGGACTCATTATAATGCTTGGATAATCCTCCTCTCTTTGAGCTAGCTTTTGAAGTGTTAGTTAGGCCCAAAACTTACTTTAACAGTTTTCTTTATTATGACTATATGATATGCTTTTTTAAAAAAAAAGAAGTCCATTTAAAAATAGATTTCATGGATTAATTTGAATTAGATATCAACATAATTTTTTAAGCTAAAATGAATTGAACCGACAAAATGACGAGTCAATAATCATTCCCATTTTGAGCGAGTTGAGTGAATTATAAATTCATAAGTTAATTTTATTACCAAGTATTTCCAATATAATGTAACAAGTGAAATCTAAAAAGGATAATGTGCACAACAATGACCATGTGCAACATAAGGGTGACGTTGCCTGGAAAACGTAATCACATAAATTTGACATAACAATATAATCCATATTACCAAATAAATTACTATGCCTCAATACGAAATCAACTATATGAATCTTTACTAATCATATTGCTGATCACCAACACATTAAACTCTCGACTAAACAAAAGCCAAATACTAATAATCATAACACCATCGCACAAGTAAACACTAGATTTTGGTTCGCTAATAACATTACAATATTAAATACAAAAGGATTCTCACCATATACAATTGAACAAGCAATATAGTACCCTTGTGCTTAGGCCTATAAGGCTTGGCTACAAACATACATACTACAACTAATTAAAAATCCAAACTATTCATACTCACCTTACAAGGAAATTAAATGTTTTTTTCCCCAAATAGGAAAATGTTGCATGCAAAGTTTAATTCATTAAAAATCATAAATATTACTGACCCAAACGAAAAGGGGCTTCACCCATGTAGTGACCTTCCATATAAAGAGCAGCAGCACTTTGTGGATGAAGACCATCCATCACCATAAATTGCATGTCTTCTGAAGGTTTCCAGTGTCTTTTCCTTTGGTTAATGAACCAGTTATTTATTTGTTTCTGGTCCAATCCTGTTGATTCTGCCAATGCAACCTTCTCTGACTCCTGCAATATCGTATCGTAGCAGATAACCAATCTTATTTTATATAGGTAATTGCATTCTTTGTGAACCTTGTAATATTCTTCATACTGTCATTATATAAAAGTGAAAAAATCGAATCGAGTAGATAAATGAATTTTAACAACAAATGACATGTTAGGAGTTCTTACTTAATGTACCAATTATGTGATGTTATTCACTTTTAGGGATTCAGACTATGTGAACTTCAACCAACATTGAATTATATCACTTTTTTATATTGATATAAGTAGAATAGCAAACTATAATATTTATCATATAGTTTTTGAATATCTAAACTTTCAGCTCGAAATATTGAATTGATCTAAATCCAATCTAGCAACAAAGAGAAATCAAATCGACTCTTGAAAAAATGAGAAGTGTCATCACAGAGGCGGAGCCAGTAGTAGGAGGTTGGGGTTCTAAATTTCCTTCCCCTTCCTTACCATTGAGCTGTCAATCAGTTTTGATAGGAGTTTACAAGTTATTACTTAATTTTCTAGTACAAATATGGAATCTATGGAAAAGCTATTGGGTTCGTCCGAACCCACGAACCCCCACCTAGCTCCTCCCCTGGTGCCATGTCTATATATCGGAACAAAGAGAGTACAATCTTTTACCAGATTACCAACTTATACTAATCATGCAAAATTGACTTGCTATAAAGACCTAACAATTAAGCAATCTAATAATATACCTTTCGTTTAATTTACGTGACATACTTTCTTTTTTAGTTTGTCCCAAAACAAAATGTCATTTTTCTATAATGAAATAATTTATAGTCATACAAATGTCGAAGGTCTGTTCTTAAGACCACAAATTTCAAAAGTGTTTATTTTGTTTTAAAACTTGGCGTCAAGTCAAATGATGTCACATAAATTAAGACGAAACCATGAATGCAAAGAAATTTTAGTAGTGCTATTTGTGTAGAGATTACCGAAGGGTATGGCCACTTGTAGTGCAACTCCCACCAAGTGATCAACTTCTGCCTAGCATCTTTGGGCAATTTTCCTTTTTTCTTCTTCTTTGAAAGTTCTTGTTTGAGGCTACTTAAATAGCCACTGTATTTTCTCAACAAGTGATTCTTCAGTTCTCTATCTTCTGCTCTTGGATCTATTTCAGGAAGTTCAGTTTCTCCACCACTGTTGTCTTGATCCTCTTCTGATGATCCAACACCCTCACACTTGTCCTCTATCCATATTTTAATTAACAAAACAAGATAATATAGGTAAATAATAATTGATCTTCACCTTGCTATTATACTTGTAATCAATAGTACATCTAGGTACAAAAAAATAAGTCTCGATGCACAAAGTATATCACATTCACATTCCAATACACATAATGTAAGCAGTTTATCCTGATGCAAATATTAATGATTGATTACACAGCTCAACTCAATGACCTAAAGATTGCACGGTGATAATTTTAATGCTATGAGCTTCCCTTCAATAGTGGAGTATATCTAGTTATGTTTGTACAACCCGAGGCAAACCGACCTCATAGCACTGGATTTATTTGAACCATTATTTTCCACGCAAAGCATAAATTTATACATACAAAATTACCGCAATTGGGAGTTTGAACTAATAATTTTAAAATATGATAAATTCATTCTAAGATAACCTTAAATGTTCAACCCATAGAGTTTAAATCCAAAGTCTAGATTTATGTTAGAATAACAAAATATCAATAATATATACATAAGCTAGTTACTAATCTATTTGTATAGGTACACAATCCAAGGGGTAGGTCTAGTCTGAATCATTTACATCCCACCCTGAAAGATGATTACTCCCATAAAAATTACACAAGTTAAGCTCTTTAAAGAATTCCGTTTTGGTAAAACTATTTTTTCACAAACTATGTTTCGAAAACAATCGTTCTATCTCCACGAGGTAACAAGGTAAAAATAAGGCTACGTACACTCTATCCTTCCCGACTTAATCAATGATAATACACTGAGTATATTATTGTTACTGCTAATCAGCAACTAACACAACAATAATTACACCTCAATCGTAGGCAAATTGGAGATACCTACACAGACGAAACAATCCAAGGAAGGAAACAAACCATAATGTGTCATGCTTCTTCATGTATTACACAAAAGAACACTTAAGAAAATCAAAATAGAAATCTCTATGTACGCATTTTTTCTTGGTTGGATGATAGTGCTTGAGATTGGTTTAAGAACAATTTTAACCTTTTTTTTAAAATTCTCATCCAATGTTTAATATCTGCTTTGGAGTTTCAACTAATTTGAATTTATACCACATAAGGTTTATTAAAAGGAAAAGTGAATCCTACATATGAAAGATATATTGGTGATAATCTAAGTTGCGTAGACTTTTCACTTTCGATACCACATCCACAGAGGTGGAGCTACACACACCAAAGGGTGGTCAAGTGACACCCTTCGTCGAATTTTTTTTCTGAATATATAAATATTGTACAATATATACTAATTGTTGAACACTCTTGTCACAAAAGAGAGTGATAGCCTAGTGGATAAAGCTATGTAAATTTTCCTCGGATGCTTTGGGTTCGACCCTTGGCTCCTAGTGTTTGACTTTATCCTTTTAAAATTTAAAAAAAAAATCTTTTAAATTAAAAAAAATTGGCACCCAACTAGTCATAAAAGCATGAACACTCTTGACAAAAATGTTGGCTCCGCCACTACTTATTCTTGTCAAATACTTTAAAAATATATTACTTTAAAAGAATTCGACACACCTACTAACATTTTTGAAGAGTCGGAGCAACATAACATAAGTGATAATTGCAAGTTTATACTATTGGATACATGTTGACTCGAAAGGAAGCAGAAAACATTTCTTCTCAATCACTTGAAGACATACTGGTCTACATATTATGAAAGAGAAAAGGGCTCTATGAAACACTTGACCTCTGAACTGACAATTCACCCCCACCCCCCACGCATCTCAAATTATAACGAAAAGAGAGAACGAAACAAAGGGACAACTATACTCTCATTTTGAATTTTTATGACCATGTGTTTTTTACACACTTCGATTAATTTCACCGAGTATCCATCATCAACTGTTATCGATAATTAGATTGCATTGTTTCTCAATATAGAAAAAATTCATATGTTCTAAAACACATTGAAAAAGCTCGAGTGTCACATAAAATTAAAAATTGAAAAAAATCATTTTTAATTCACATGGAGTATGATGCATATATAGACCAGTTTCTCTTAACAAATAATTAACCAGTAGAAATAAGAGCCTTGACTTTGATATAGCTAGAGCATAAAGGTACGGAGAATCTTATTAATGTGTCTCACACAAGTGATATTTAATTATATGAAATTTCTTTTTGTTTCACGTATAATTACAAAAAATAGTGTACATGGTTTTATTGAAAATAAAATAATTATTTTGAAATGTTCAACAACACTTGTTCATTTTATGAAATCAATAAATAATTTTATAATTAGTTCCTAATTTACCTTCATTATTTATTATAATCATCTCTCTGTTATATTTTTTAAAACATTTTATTTATCTATTTATAATTTCTTAAAAAATTATATAAAGTGGATAAATATTATTAAACCGGAGGGAGTAGAGAGATATCTGACAGATATGGTACAGGCTACATGGTAGAGCACTGATATGAACAGAACTTAATGTTCTTCATTTTTCCAATGCCTAATTGCTACCACATACAAAAAGCATACTTACTTGGAAATGACACCAATATTATTATACTTCTAAAACTACTACCTTAAGATACTTGCATGTGTTTACTTTTGCTTCTAAAAAACACATTCCTTTTTTACTCCCACAACTGTTTAGGTTTAACTTGGCACGCCCTTTATGAATGCCATTCTGTTTATTTTTTAGTGTCTATTATTAAAAATATATTTTTTATTCAGTATATTAAAAGAAAAAACATAATTTTTTTGTGTTTTATCTTTAACATTAATTTATTATTCTTTAATCATTTTCCAAAATATAGTATGAATATTGTGGTAAAACATTCATATTAACTGTTATCTTTTAAAAGATATGCAAAATCTAAACTAGACTTAAAATGATACGTTTACTATACTAACCATACTTTGAATATAACAGATTCAAATTTTTGAAAATGCATTAAAGAGTGAGTATAGTTAAATGATAAAGATATAACTAATAAATAATGTCTTATTTTTTAAACTGAACTTTAAAAAAGGATAAATCCACAATTAGTTCATAGGAGGTGCAGAGGTGTACTGTAGGAGTCAAGTAGTTTCTGTTGGGAGTGTCAGATAAATATAGTGTAAAATTTATTAAGTGGGAACAATATTCACCATTAAGAAATTTGTCAGTGAATTCACTGGACCGGACCCATAAAGTTAAAGCTAAATTAATTAATTAAAACAAATTTAGAGAAACAAACGTGTGGCTTCCTACATTTGTTTATATCTAGAAGATCTGCCTGTCTCTCTATTTGTTTATTGCATAATAATGCAACCAATTCATTTCTTTTTTATTAAGCAATAGAGCATACTCACTTTATATGCATATATAATATGTCAAAATGCATAATGTCGCCTAGCGATTAATAGAGTGAATTGAGAACCGTTTGAGGTCTCAGGTTCAAATTAATCTTATTAAAGATATTCGTTATCTGTCATGTCTTTAATGAAAAACTTTAGTTGATAGCTATTGATTATGGGAGATTATAGATATATGGTGAAATTAAGTTTTGGGTTCAATTCTTAGTAAAGATATGTGTTATTAGTCATGTCTTTGATGGATAGATTTACCTCTATTAATTATGAGAGATTATAGATAGTTGATGAAATTAATTAAGACACATTTAAACTAGTCTAGGGATCATGGTTATAAAAGAAAAACCGAAGCATAATAATGTCAAACAAAATTTATCCCCCCACCCCCATTTATTAATTCTTATAAAGTATATATTTCTATTACTTTCTCACCTGGTGTTCGGTATTATTTCAAATTCACACCACATAAAGGCCCATTCAAAAGGAAGTGTTTTCTATCAAGGATTTTTTTATATCCAAAACTCGAACCTGAAACCACTAAAGAATGAGTAATCTCATCCACGACACCACGTTCAGTGGTGTTACTATTACTACTCTTCGTACACTCGTAAATAGGGTTTCTTACTCCAACAATGTTCTTCTCTATCTCTCAACAGAAAAAGCATTAATTGGAAATGAAGAATGATTTATTTAGGGGGGGGGTCAAAGTTGTCTTGAACAGAAATAGCAATGCATTGGGACAAACAGTATTGAATGAATCAACAGTTTTTACACTGAACACAGAAACAAAAGTTCAAATCATATCCCATAGTTTTTGTTTTTGTTTTTGTTTTTGTTTTTTTTTTTTCTTCTTTAAGCACTCAAATATGGAATTTTTATCATTCCCTTAATTTATTCTTCTTGCATTCTTTCCATGCTGGGCAATTACCATGAAAGAACAAATTAAACTTATTCTTCTAGCATTTCCTTTTTAATTTTGTCTAAAGAAAAACAATGTTATCTTACTATGTAGAGTAACAATTTAATAGTGTATTAAACTTTTGAGTTTACTTTAGTGAGATGATTTTCATATTCAAATAAATATTTATAGCTTGTTTTAAATCAGAAATTATTTTTAAATTCTTAAACGCCGTGCTCAATGGAACGGAAAGAGTAATATTTAAGAGAAAGAAGAAAAGTACCAGAGTTGAAGATCCGAACAGGAGCATTACCAAGCATATTAAGCTGAGCTTCAATCTTTTGCATGAATTCCATTGCTTCTTGAAGAGGCCTTGTTAACTCCTCTCTATACTTCACTAGCATGTCATAATATGCTTCCTGCATATTATATTTACAATCAACCACACATCCTTTGTTTACCTAACTAAATAAAGACGAATTCAGAATTTGAAATGATACAATAGAGTTGAAGTTTGATGCTCACTTTGAAATGATCCATGTTGAATTTGACACACTCTTTAAGAAAATATTTATTTTAATAAATTAATCTTATTAGTTATACTTTTAAATTTAAATTTATTATTTTACCAAATTAGAAGTTAGAAAAAAATGATTTTACATGTAATGTTAGGATGATGAATAAAAAAAAATTTACGAAATAAGAATAAGGTCTGTGTCGAATATAAACAAGAGACTGACCATGAACTGATCAAGTTCTGGGTCCTTGGAAACATCTCTGTCGGTCAACGAAGCTCGTTGCCTCGCCTCAAACTCTTGCCGTACCGCCGACAGTCTTGCCGCCACTTCCGGCGGTGCACCCACCTATACAATAATTTTCACACTAAAAAGTGAAAATAATGCTTACACTATAGAGTAATTTTACTTGTGGTAGCAATGTAAGCCAAAAAAATAAAAAATAAAAAGTCGAAATTCTTACACCATTTTTATTTATTTTTTTGGAGTTCAATACATTTTGAGAATGCAAAAGAAATAACATTTCATAAAAAATTGAATTACTTAGGTTCAAGTTAAATTTTGAGTTTAAAATTTAAATAGTAAAAGAAAATTACTGGAATTTTACTAAATTATCTATACATATATTAAGCGAATTTTTCAACATAAATATAGAATTTGCATCGATAAATTTAGCTGAGGAAAACACAATCAGATTTGGAAAAAACAGTGGGTGATTTTTACTCATCTATTTTAGTTTTGATGGATATAATTAAGTGTGTGTAAACTGATCTGAACATCATGAAATGTGTATACCTTTTGGCAGCCCATGTAAGCGTCCAAAAGGTTGGAACACTGAGGATGAGCTATAATTTTGGCTTTTAAAGCTTCAATTACTTCATCTGAAGTCTCCGTACTGTCTTGATGATGATTTTGAACCGTTTGATGATGATTACGAATAATCGAAGGGTAATGAAACGTATGGTGATGTTGAGATGTACTTCCTCCTTCTGTTTTCACTATCATAGGATCATAGCAATCTCCACCTCTTCCATAAATAGGGGCTGCACCACCACCAACAACTTGACTTCCTCCATAAAAAAAATGACCTCTTTGACCTCCTGAATTCTCTCCAGCTACTTGATTATTATAATTATTCTCCATTAAATAAGAAGAAAAAGACAACCCTAAATCAAGATGATGATGATGATAACTAAATAAAACCCTAAACAATAACTACTAATTCAAGTTTTTTCAACGAGATCTCTTCTTTTTTGGCTAATTAAACAAACCAAGAAAATAAATTAAAATGGGGAATTGGATATTATTTTTGCACTAAAGAAGTAAATAAACTTATTATTATCAAAAGATAGAAAAGGGAAGGGATCTTAGAAGATTATTGTGGAGAGAAAGGGAACAAAAAAAGGGGGTAGATAGTGGTGTTACTGGTAGCGGCTGCGTAGGGTGATAAGACGTTCTTCCTTGAAGAATATATATATATATATATATATATTGGAAAAGATATTAAAATCTACTCACCTTAAATGGAAAAGCAAGAAAGACCACTAAATTATTATAAAGAAAACAGTTAGTTACTTAGTACCTCTCTTGACTTTTTCTTTTATATTTGTTTCTAATTATTTGTTCATTTTGATAAATTAAAGAAAAATTTAAAAAAATTATTTATTATACCCTCAATTAAATAACTAATTATTTTGAAAAATGTAAAATTTTCATCCACTTCATAATTAATAGGGATAAAATGATAAACTCACTATGTCATTAATTATTTTCTTAATAGCTGTGTTAATTCAAAAGTGGACAAATAATTAAAGACAGAGAGAGTATTCTATTTCTATTTCTATTCTATAAAGGGTTGATTTTTTCACTTTCTTTTTCCTTTTTTTTTTTTGAGAGTTCTTTTTTTTGTGTTTAATTGATTTTCACAAAGTTTTAGATATATTACTAAAAGACGACTAATAAAGCAATTGAATGTGTATTGGAAAAGTTATATGGGCAAGAACTTATGTGATGTAAAACATCGGTAGGAAATGAATAAGAATAACATGATATTATTGATTTCGATTTATTTTGACTTGACAACGATTTTTCTTTGATTAATTATTTTTAAATCATAAAATAAACTTTAACATTTAAACAATGTACTTCAATACTAAGAACTTAAAAACTATTTAAATTCAGTCAATTCTAATATATTTTAAGAGTATATTTGAATTACTCCCTTTTTACTTATTTAAATTACAAATTAAGTGTTTATAAGAACTTTTTAAATTTATTCAAAATACTTTTAAAAGTTCTTTTAAGTCTTTGTTATACAAAATCTACTCGTACTACATTCATTCTGTAAGTGATATATTTAGATATCTTATAATCAAGTTTAATGGGAATTAACAAATCATATGATGACTTGTTGTAAAATGTATTATTATTAATTTTATTCGATCCCTATGATGTAAGTGCATTTATCCTATAATGATTTGTGAAGGTTGAGTCTTTGAACTCTTAATGAAAGTATGTATTTCGTATGATAAAAGGTGTCAAATTATAGAAGCACCCTTGACAGATTTCACCTATGTGAGTGTAAAAGTAGCACTTACACTTATGCTTGTTATCAAAAACACTCATGAAATCGGATAACACAAGGCCGTAATGTGCTGGCTATTAAAGCATATGTCAACACCTTCATTATTGTGTGTAGGCAATGATTCTTTATTTCCCTTAAGCAAACATAATTCAAGTCTGAGACAACTACTGACTCAGGAGTAAAGATTATTATTTTACTAAGTGAAGGTTCAATGCAGAGCACATATATATTATGCATGATAATCTATCTTCAACTAAATATTGGTGTACTCTCTTAATTTTAATATTAAAATGAGTGGAGAATGTTGTTGTATATGCATTTTACTATTAAAATAAAATATTAAAGCATATGTTAGTGGGTATAAATATTGTGGTAGAAGACCACTATTGGTTCTTGTAACTTATTTGACCATTAGTTTTTTGTAATTGTCATGGTCATTAGTTTCTTGTAACTCATATAACTATTAGTGTTTTGTAACTTATGTAACATCTATTACATTCATCTACCTACATTACTACCCATTATTCTACCCATTGATTATATGGAAGCAGGGGCAGACCCACCTTAGGGATCAGCCGACACGGCTTCGTTGAAATTGTTTAGTATATATATATATAAATCTGAAAAAATAAAAAGAAAAGTATAAATATTATAAATGACACTCCTTGAACAAGGAAGTATCATGGCTCGTGTGGTTCACGACGCGAATGAAGCAGTTATGTCTCTCAGCGCACCTGAGTTCGAATCTCAGTAGGTGTGTTTTTTGCTTTAATTTTTGAACTAGAATACTACATTTAACCTACTATAAAAAAAATTTATTACCTATTCAAATCAGAATTGGATACAATAATAAGTTATAAAGTAAAACCTAAGTTGAAAAGAAACCTTCAAGTGTTGTTGCAGTTTGCGTTGATAGCTTGATGCTACTATCGTTTTTTCTTTAATTGTAAGTTCTCTTTTCTTTTTATCTCCCATTTTTTAGTTTTAATTGAACTATCAACTTTTATAGATTTAATTTCTTGAAATTGTTTAGAGTTATCTAATTTATTTAAATTTGTAATTCAGACCAATTCAATGTAGAGAAATTATTCTAAAGTATCTCGCAATCTTTCAAAATCAAGTTCAACACCTCAAAATTCTTTTAACTTAGAAGAAGAAAACGGTAATGAGTTGGAACAAGGTCGACAAAGTGAAAGAGTTGATTTAACTTCGTTAAAATTTGATCCTGGAGAAAGGTTACCAATTTGAAAGTATCATCCGAATGAGCGTGATGCAATAACAAGAATGTATCTTCAAAATGGTCCTTTTCAACCAAAAAATCATCAATTTTCTCAGTCGAATTTTTATAGTGACTTACGTCGTTTTAATGCTGAATGGTTTCATGAGTATGATTGGTTGGAGTATAGTGTAACAAAAGATGCAGCATTTTGTCTCTATTGTTATTTGTTTCAAGATGAAAGCATTAATCAAGGAGGAGGCAATGTATTTTCAACCATAGGGTTTACAAGTTGGAATAAGAAGCGCAACCTTGATGAACATATTGGTAAGCCAAACAGTGTTCATAATCAATCGAGACGAAATTGTTAAGATTTATTGAGACAAAAATAATCCATTCAAAATGCATTTGCTAAACAATCTGATCATCAAAAGTGAGAATATCGTACTCGTTTGGAAGCTGCAATTAATGTGATAAGATATCTTTTGAAGCAAGGATTGTCATTTCGGAGCCATCGTGAAGATGTATCCTCTTCTAATAGAGGTAATTATATTGAGCTCCTTACTTGATATGCAAAGCTATGTGATAATGTTGACAATGCATTTAAAAAAGCTCCAAAGAATAATTAACTAACTTCTCCACGTATTCAAAAAGATATTATCAATGCATGTAAGATTGAAATAATTAAGTGCATAATTGAGGATTTAAATGATGATCACTTTTTCATCTTAGTTGATGAATCCCGTGATATTTCATGTAAGGAGTAAATGGCTATTGTCTTACGATATGTTGATAGAAAGGGAAGTGTGATGGAACGATTTCTTGGTATTGTTTATATTCGTGATACTACTGCTTTGTCTTTAAAGAATGGAATTATTGGTTTACTTGCTCAACATTAAGTCAATTTTATATATGTGGACAATGTTATAATGGAGCAAGTAATATGCAAGGTGATATAAATGGGCTAAAAAAATTGATGCAACAAGAAAGTAAAGGTGCTCATTTTATTCATTGTTTTGTTCATCAACTTCAATTAACTCTTGTTGCAGTTTCCAGAAGATGTGATGAAGTGCAATAACTTTTGTTATTGGTTTCTGATATACTAAATATGGTGGGAGCTTCTTTCAAGTGTAGAGATGAACTTCGCGAAGCTTAAGCAAAATAAATTGAAAAGGCATTACGTAAAAGTGAACTTGAAACTGGTAAGGGGTTGAATCAAGAATTAGGTCTTGCTAGAGCAGGTGATACTAGATAGGGATCTCATTACAAATCTTTTAACAATTTTATCCTCTTGTCTGGTCCTATCATTTATGTACTTGATGTTATTGCTGTTAATGCTCGTTTTGAAGAGAAATGTATGGGAAAAAGATATCTTATAACATGTTTAAAATTGGATGTTATCTTCATGTTGCATTTCATGCGCATCGTTTTAGCAATTACAAATGATCTAAATATTGTTTTTCAAAAGAAAGAGCAAGACATTGCAAATGTCATGTCACTCGTTGGAGTAGCAAAGAATTGATTCCAACAACTACGGGATGAAGGTTAGGATTCACTTCTGAATGAGGTATCTAAGTTTTGTATCAAATATGATATTTTGATACCTAAATTTGATGAGTTTTATGTTATCCGTGGAAGATCATGTCGTAGAATTGCTGAGTATACTATTTTACATCACTATCGAGTTGAAGTATTTTATAAGATTATTGATTGGCAACGTCAAGAACTCAATAATCAATTTGATGAGGTGACAACTGATTTGCTTCTGGGAATTGCTTGCTTGATCCCAGTTGATTCTTTTTCTAACTTTGATATGGAAAAGATATTGAGATTCGTTGAGTTATACCCTGATGATTTTGATAAATACTGTATAGTTGATCTTCGCTTTCAGCTTGAAAATTATATTATTGATGTTAGAGATCATGATAAAAGGTTCTTCGGTCTTAAGGGACTTTCTAATCTTTCCAAGATACTCGTAGAGACGAAGAAGCACATAACTTATCATCTTGTGTTTCGACAAGTTAAATTTGCTTTACTTTTGCCGGTGGCTACTGCTACAGTTGAAAGAGTTTTCTCGGCGATGAAGTTGATTAAGACTGATTTACAAAATCAAATGGATGATGAACTTTTGAGTGGTTGTTTGGTGCCTTATATAGAGAAAGAAATATTTAGTACTATCCCCAATGAGGCTATTATGAATACATTTCAAAATATGAAAACTCGTCGAGGAGAGTTGTAATAGTTTACTTGATTTATGTTTTATTAGTACATTTTAAATAATTTTCATTAATTTAGTATTTTTATATCAATTATTTATTATTTATTTATTTTTAAATATCGACACCACTTACAAAAAATTATGCGTACGCTACTGTATGGAAGACTTCTTCACCTATAAACATTGGTGTTTCTTCCTTTGTGAAAGATCCCAAGAAAGATGAGATAGAGTGTTAGCCAGAAAAATATGAGAAGTGTGAAATAATATTTATTGGATAGTAGTGTAAGAGAGAGTTGATACAAAGAATAATATTCTAAGTCTTCAACTATATTGACTTTACACAAAAGAGAGTAATTATATGTTGAAGGAAAACGTTCTTTTGTGGAGCTTTGGACTCTTCAACTAATCTGGAGTTGTACGACGTTGTTTGGCTGTTGTACGCTCGAGGGGACAAGTTAAGAGTAATAATGCTGGATTGGTGTAGATTATGTCGCAGCGAGCTTGAATCTCCTTAAAGAGAGCGAGATATCCGTGTTTTAACCTTAATATTTGTTTATTAATTTTTTGTTATTTTATTTTCAACCGTAATATTTTATATATATGATATATTACACTAACATATACAATCTACTATAACAACACAGTATAATTTGAGTTGTTATCTAGAACATATATTATTAATAAAAATATATCTTTTGAATGCATAATCAATTACGTACCTTGACTTAACTCTGAGTTAATTCAACTCATCTGATCAGCTATGAATTAAATGAACAGAAAGAATGGTAGAAGTAGCTAATAGCTAGAGAGGGATTAATTTGTACGAAACTTCAACGATAAACAGTAACACAAAGAAAGTGACAAGTGCCACATCTCTAGGTTTTTTTTTCCCTCTTTTAATTTAATGTTGCATAGTAAGTCTTTAAAATTTGACAACAACGATTGTGGTAGATCTGATAAGTACTCTTTCATCTTTTCTTAAAATTTTCAGATTTGAATTCCTCTAGGTACAAAATCACCTTTGTGAGAAAATATTTTAACCTTAATATGAAACTTTTTTGGCGTGAAGCTAAATTTAATTGGACTTCAATACGAATACAGAATATAAAAAGGAAAAAAACTCTGGTGGGATGTTAGCAGAGAGTACTGTTAGTGATAGCACAAAATTGTGCAGAAGAGCACATGCATTAGCTTAACATGGAGTCAGACTTTAGTTATTCAACACTACTTCCCTTGACTCACTGCTCCAACTGACCTCTTCTCTTCTATATATTGCATTTTTTATTTTCACACAGTATTCACTAGAAAAAATTTCATAAACAGCGTTATTAGTGTTCATTTTTATAGAAATAATTGCTAAATTTTTACAATATTTTAAAACGTAACAGCGTTTTGATTCAAACTGTAGCAAAATACATATATTAACGTCATATAATATCGCATTGTAAATGAAAATTACACGAATACTATATCTTTTTTCTTTATTTTATTTACATTCGATGTCCGGTATTCATATTAGAGCCCGATTAATTCCTCATTGGATATGTGAGTGTGGGAAGTGATGACTAGTGTTTTTAGATAGTGTATATATATGTGTAATGTAATTTGTTCAAAGTATCACTATAAAGAGTAATATGTAGATCGAAATTACAAGTTCAAGTAATTATTCCTATTAGTATCCACATTAAATTGAATTGTGTTGGTGTATACGTATTTTATTAGTAAAATAAAATATTAAGTGCATGTGCATATGTCAGTAAGTATAAATTGTGGTAGAAGATGCATGACTATTGGTTCTTGTAACTTGTATGACCATTAATTCTTGTAACTCTCATGGTCATTAGTTTCTTGTCACTCATATGACCATTAATATCTTGTAACTTGCGTAACATCTATCACATTTATCTACCCACATTATTGCTACCCCTCATCTACTCATTGATTATATAGAAGACTTCTTCACCTATAAATAGTAGTGTTTCTTCCTTTGTGAAGGATCCTACGAAAGATGAGAAGTGTGAAATACAATATTTTAGTGTGTAGTAGTGGGAATAAGAGTTGAGACAAAGAAAGCAATTCTAAGTCTTCAACTATATTCACAATATATAAGAGAGTAATCATATGCTGAAGAAGGTTTTTTTTGTTGTGGAGCTTTGCACTCTTTAACTAATCCGGAGTTGCTTGAGTTGTACGACGTTGTTGGATTGTTGTATCCTGAAAGGAACAATTCAAGAGTAATATTGTTGGATCGATGTAGATTATGCCATAGTAGGCTTGAATCTCCTTAAAGAGAGCGAGATCTCCGCACCTCAACCTAAAGATTTAATTTGTTTATTCATTTTTGTTATTTTATTTTCAGCTGTAATTTATGATATTTATGGTATATTACACTAAGAAATTGTGTCATGTAAAACCTGTTAAAAGGAGTACTATGTTAAATTGAAATCACTACTAGAAAAGTGAGAAGTTGTGTTCACTTTTCCTAGACAAAATTATGAAATGATTGCTGATTTTGAAGGTGTGAATAAGAAATGAATGATTGTGACTTTGCCGAAGTGTTGTGACCTTTGAAGAAATCTTACCCCTATACAAGAACCATGTTCTTGTACTTTTGTCGAGACAAACAAAACACAACACAATAAAACAGAGATTTTATCGTGGAAACCTTCCTACCTCAAGGAAGGTAAAAATCATATCACAATCTTATTCACTTCAAGATTCATGTCCTTTTCAGGATTACAACTCAAACAGAACTAACTCTAGTACCTTTAACTCTCCAACAATTAACTATAATCGAAGACTCAACTCTCCAAGAAGTCAAACTCACTGCTTGTTACAATTCTCTCCCCCAAGAAGTCAAACCCATTTCTTGTTACAATTCTCTCAAGACTCTACTTTTCAAGAAGTCAAACCCACTCCTTGTTACAATTCTCTTAAGACTATGCTCTCCAAGAAGTCAAACCCACTTCTTGTTATACAATCTAGGAATTATTACAACTCAATAATAAACCTAGAATAAATCAACAAAGACTAATAACCCTAGACTTTAATTGATCAGACTTCAACAATCAATAGTTCAGACTCGAACACAACTCGTGAACTTGATCCTCGTATTGTTGTGACGAATAGTGAGCCTGGTCCTCGTGTTGTTGTGATGAAGTCTTGCGATTTTGCTCCAATGACTATTGCTCTCAAGATGATGAATTTCGTGAATATACAATATGTATCGTTCTGGCTTTGCTGAAAAATTCTCTCGGCTTGAACCTTTTATAGAGTTTGATTTGCCTTCATCAACTTCTACAAGGAAAGGAATAACAAATCATTTTCCTTTTTGAACTTGTCTATATTTACTTCTTTCCTTATTTGACTTGAATTGCTACTTCTTTATTTCTTTTCTTATTTGACTTGAATTGCTACTTCTTTATTTATTTATTTCTTTATTTCCCTCCTTCTCTATTTCTTTCCTTATTTGTTTTTTTTCCTTCTTTATTTTTTTTTCCTTAATTGTTTCTTTCCTTCTTTTCCTTCTTTATTTCTTTCCTTCTTTGCTTCTATGTTTCAACTCTTTCTTTATTTATTTTTTCGCCCCTTTATTTTTGCACTTTTTTCTTTTTTGCCGCAATCTCTCATATTTGTACAGGTTGATTGTAGTCACGTCTGAGAACATGGTTCACCTAATAGAGTACACATAGGACAACAAGTAGTGAACCATGTTCACTTTATCAATCATCAAAACTATTTTATATGTTCTCTGACTTCCTTAACAACCTTTATGAAATGTTATGTCTTTTCTAAAGAATTGTGATCATTTGAAAGGTTGTGTTTTTTTTCAAAGGGTTGTGATCTTCCCGAAAAGTTGTCTTTTTACCAAAAAAAGTTGTGACCTTTAATTTATCATTTCTTAGCTATAAATAGAGAGAGTTTCTCTTATTTTTTTGCATTGAATTCTTCCCTTCTTTTGCATATATTTCTTACAAAACAAAATCGATTGATCGTGTCTGTGTGTGTGATCTTGTTGTTGTCCTTTTGAGTTCGTTGAAATTATCGAAGTTTGAGGTACAATTACTTCTTTAAAGGTTAATCTGTTTCATCTTGAGAGGAATTAATTTACAATCTCGCGTACTTGAGGGGATTAAATTTCTTAAAGACACACAATGGGTTTTGTGGACTCAAATAGTTTTTTTCTTTTTTCTTTTCATATTTTATTATTTCTAATTTGCTAATCTAAATACAAGAGATAACAGTGGTATCTTCTTTCTCAATTTGAATTACAACATTTCCTTACTTTTTCTCTTTCAATTTTAATTTTTTCTTTTACTTTTTTCTTTCTTACTTTGCATTTTCATTTTTTGCTTGTCAACTCTTAGTGTAATTTTATTCTAATAGAAAGAAACTTTGGAACTCACCCACGGATATATATATATATATATATATCATTTATTTGATGGAAATTAAAGGAATATGTTAAATGAAATGAAATTAATTCTTTTTAAATAAATTCGAAGAGATTGAAGATAGTGAAACTAAAATAAATAAATTGAACTCTCACAAAAAAGTAAAAATTCATATAATCAACCAATTGAGCCACTAAAATTCAATCGGTATTATTTATTACATTTAAATCCACAATTTAATTTTAATTATTTAAATTTTAGTCATTAATTTATTTTTTGAGATTTTCAATTTTAACCGCTCAATTCTTAATTATCAAATATGTTTTATTTTTATTTATTTTATAACCACTTAATATATTTGAATGCTTTATATTAATACTAATGTATTAATGATATCAAGCACTCAATTATTTTTTCTTTTTTATAATTGTAAAATTCTCTACTTCCGTGGTATGTATCCAATAATTATTGCTAATATTAATTTTTTGTGTTTCTTGTTCAAGATTTTCTTTTAAAATTTTCTTTATGTTAAGCGTTTCAAAATGTGAAACGAAACTTTTATAAATTCATTTTTTCTCGTGTGTTACAAGAATTAATAGTAAAAAAGAGTCAACCAAATGAATTTGTGAAAGCATAAAATAATAGTAGTATGAATATATTTTTTTGCACTAAGAGGTAGGACTTAAAAAAAAAACTATAAAAACATTGATTAAAAAAGGGTGCAAAGATAAAATAAAAAAAGGGTTTTGAAAAGGAAAAAAAATGCAGATAAAGAAAAGACTAATTTTGAGAAAATGGAAGAAGAAAAGGCCGACAAAAACACTTGTCAAAAGGAAAGGGTGCCCTCACACAACTATTATTGGTTGTGCCTCAACTACAGTAAATTTTTTCTTGTTTACAAAGTTTTAATATTTTTCTCCCACTTTTGATATGATATCATCTTAGTGATTTTACAAGTTTTATTGTAGTTACTCCCTCCATCCCTATTTACTTGTCCATATTTTTTTTTTTAGTTGTCCCTATTTAGTTGTCCATTTTGACAAATCAAGAAAGGACAACAAATTTTTTCCTATTATACCCTTATTTACACTTCTTGAAAATTATAAAAGTGTATGTTGTTTCCCTCCAATTTATTTCACTTGAATTCAAATAAGTGGTTGTAATTTTGAAGTGAAAAGTTGTCATAAGGGTAAAATTGTAACTTCACTGTGCTAATCATTGTTGCCTTAATCTGTGTGTCATTTCTAAAGTGGACAACTAAAAAGGGACGGAGGGAGTATATGTTAATACAAGAATATATATATATATAGAGAGAGAGAGAGAGAGGGGATGCAAAAAGGTTGGGAAAGAGAGACAAGAATGACATATAAACGCTGGATTGATTAGGTTTTCCCCTTGTTGGCTGTGCCCTGTGGGGTAACTTAAACTGACTTTTCATAAATATAGCTCCACAAATTAAAGACACATTTAATTAGCTCTACATTTCGAATTTATTATTTCAACTCTTACTCTTGAGAATACTGATACATAAGAAAATAATAAAGAGAATTCATAATACATAATTAAAAAATGAAAATTTATTTATACTGTGTAATTTTTGACAATGAAATTTGCTTTCGTCACTATTTTTTTAAAAATAAATAATTAATTGTGAACTGCATAATCATGAAAAAGTACTTTTAAATTGAGACGAACAATAAATTAGAATTTAATCAAACTTTTCTTAATTCAACAAATAAAAAAACATGACAAAGTATTTCAGAACGAAAAAGCAGTGATATTGTAAACAATCAATCAGATAGATTTTTTAATGATTTAATGGAAAGACATAGTTGAAGTGAGAGTTGAGATATTGGCCATTATTATTATTTTTTATTTTTTATTTTGTGATATATGAATGAATGACTAAAGAGAGAACAAAAACTGAGTAAAGATTTTGTATCTTTTGGGGAGTGTTTGGTGTAATAATACTATTAGGTTCTGACTTCGATTCCCCCGTAATTCTCGCGCTACAAACCAGAAAGGGACCTCTTTTCACATTACCTTTTTTGGCCCCCCTCCCCCAAATAGTTCCCTACTTCATTTATCAACTTTTTCTCCAAACTCTTTTTTTCTTTATTACGAAAATATTATTAAAAATTTGTTAAATAATCTTTGTTAATATGCATATTTACTGCTAAAAAATAATTTTACCACGATGTATATTACAGTTGAAATGAATAAAATTGTTTCGATAAAGTAAGTGTGCAGATGAACATCTTTAAGTTATTCATTCTTAGTTGTTGGTCATCGTGAAATAGAAAGAGTTTATTACATTACTTCACAAAGTCTGTATATATATATATGATTGGTTTTTTTAAAATCTAGAAATAAGCCAGCTAAATCTACTTAACTCCAATCATTATCACGTGTAATTATTTTGAAGTCAAGTAAGGTTTAACCCGTACATGTTGATTAATTAATAACAATTCGAACTGCAAGATTACTATTACAATTATTAATTAATCCCCTATCAACAATAGTACAAAAAACTTTCCATTGGGGGGCCATTTATTTACTGTTTGACTAACCCTATGATGTTAAATAAAAGATTAGAAAAATCAGCTAGCAATATCCTAATATGTTTGTTTGATAATGATAGGTTCATTTAACAATAATCAAATAAAATAAATCAGAATCCGAGAAGATAATTAATATGTGATTCGTACATTAGGATTCATGTATCAGTTTGTACTATATGCAACGTGTCGTGGATTAGTGTGGTTCACTTAATTATAATATTTTCTAAGCAAATTGGATGGGGTTTCACTTATCATCATAATTATTCCTTTTCTAGTACTGTTGCTACAACATTATTTGATTCCAAATACTCTAATTAGAGTTTCTCAACCATATTACTTAGACTTCAATAAAAATAATTAGAAGTGTAATTCTTTTAATTATGGTAATCTTATCTTATAAATCTACATCTCTTTCCATGTCATAATCCACCATTATGTTATTGCTACTTTCCAAATGACAATTATTTAAGACTTGAAAATCATAATCTTACTTGTAAACCACATAATTAAAAGGTATTTAATTATGTTGACTCAATCATGTTAAAAATCTTTACCTTTTTAACCATAAAAAAGATATAAATAATTTTCACTTTTAGGTAACGTAGGCTCACTAAACAAAATAAATCTGCATGTAATTATAAATTGATGACAAAGGACAATGCTACCTTTCTCCTCGCTTTGCAACCTTTATGGAAAATATTAAAATACATAAACACTTTAGTTAATTAAAGATTAAGAAAGTAATAATGATCCTTTGTCACTTTTTTTATCAAACTATATTTTTACACCTAAAATAGCACGACATTATAAAACAACCTATCTAATCAATGTCTTTAAGAATAATCCTATTTGGCTCATAAGAAGTACTCCGTATTTGTGAAAATCTCTCTGTTTGGCTCAAAACACGCATTGATGTCTTCAGAAATAACCTCTTTATTTTCATAAAATACGATAAAATATATGTACATATTAATGTCATCAAGCTTTCTTTATAAAATTACGCTGAACATATTATAACATGTTGGAAATCCATTTTATTTTTATTGGATAAGCAATTGAACTAGTATATTAAGGTTTAATTTTATTGATAAATTAGATTAGACAGTGTAACCACCTGATATCTTTTTCCTTGATCCCCGTTGCCTTGATTCCCTTATAAGAAGCTATCAAGAATTAATTCCTTTTCTGCCTGTTCTATTTTTAGATTATAATTTGATTTCTTCTTTTTAACTTAAGAGTCACATAATTGGATTTCACTATTAAATTTCGTTCAAACTTGTACTCATGACTTAGAATCAAATTCAATATTTGATAAATTTTAATCTGATTTCGTCCGTGAACACAATACAGACAATTTATCGGTAGACAGCAGATTAATGACCATAACAAACGAAATGATATATAGCAGAGAAGATGCAAAAAAGGGAAGTGAAGAATATTTTAATATTTGTTGATTACACAATTTAGAAAAAGGACAAATATATCTGAGCTATCATAAATGGTATGCAGATACCCTCCATTATACTTTTGGAACATTGGTGCCCTGCTACATAAAAACTAGAGCATATATGCCCTTTACTCTAATGGAAGACTAAATAGGGACACATGGCGCAATCTTATTCGTCGATCCGATATTTAATAAATGTCGGATCGGTGGATAAGATTATGACACATGTATGTCTGCTAGTATAAAGGGTATATATGCTTTAGTTTTTGGACGACAGGGGCACCAATATCTTAAAAATATGACAGAGGATATTTATATACCATTTACGATAGTTCGGAAATATATTTCTTCTTTTTCTCTTTATTTTATTCAAGAGTAAAGTGAGGAGTGTAATATGAACTATTTCTGAATTGAAAATACGTCATTATTATTTATTTATCTTAAAATAAAGTACTAAAAAGAAAATATTTTCTGCATATATAAATGAAAAATACTACTAGTTAATAAATACAAAAACATAGTATGATTCTACTTGAGACGGACAAAAAGACAGTAAAAATAAAGTAGAAATGTCTTTTCAAGACAGAGAAAAAAATAGAGGGTCCCTAATGTGGATCATGGCGCGCGAAAACAGCGCGGGAGCTGTTTCCCCATGCTTCTGTACTTACCAGAATGCCTTCAGCCATCATTAATCCACCCCACCCCAACCCCCACTGCAAATCCTTCTGTCAGTCACCATGCACCCCCCACATTTTTTTTCTCCGCTCGATATTCGATTAAGAAAAGAACAGTCTCATTCATTATATCAAATTTACGACCCACTTATTTCAATGGTAATGCTTCCTTTAGGGTTTCATTTTCTATTATGTAAGTTATATATTTATTCGCTTTACATGATTTTTCTTGTGAAGTAAATGTAAATTCTTAAAGATAATTGTATAATTTCTCTATTTCATTTTGATGAGATATTATTTCTAACATCAATTTTCACTTTTTTTACCTTTACAAAATAAGTAAGTAAAAATTAGGCAAATGACATAGTATAAGAAAGAAATTACTTCCTTTCCCTACTCTTTCATTAATTACCAAAAATCCCTTTTTTTAGTGTTTTTCGGATACATAATATAACAATGTGGATACTTAATATAGCAGCGCGGATACTTAAATTATTAAGTTGTTAGTAGTACGGATACTTAATTAACGGGCGGATGCATAATATAGCAGCTTAGATACTTTAATTAATAACGGGCAGATACTTAAATTATTAAGTTGTTAGCAGCACATATACTTAATTAACGGGCGGATACTTAAACTAATAAAGTATCCGGTTAAGTTGAATTGGGGAAAAATAAGGGATTTTTGTATTTTAATAAAAGAATAAGGAAATATTGAGAATAGATAAAGAAGTGTTGTGTATTTAAGTAATTTTTCCAATAAGTAAAGGTTGAATAGAGACCACACTTATTCTTATTTATCAATCTATATTGAATGTTGGTATTTTAAAAAAAAAATAGAACCACAATTTATCAGTGGCACACGATTTTTATAAGAATAAACTCACGTCTAGCAATTTACATCACATTTGTAGGGGTTCACGAGATGACAGTAAGCTCCTTTTTTCTTAACTAATTCTTATATTAATTAGTCATTCTTAGACCCCATTTTATTCTAATTTCACTTTTTAATCAATTTAGTGGTCCCAAGATAAATACTTTGTTGATTAATATTACCTACATTTCTCACTTTTCCTCAAATTTCCTTGGTCTGGATTTGACAATATTTGTATGTTTCCATTTCTGTACAAGTACAATTCAGTGAGAACAATTGTCTAATACTACTTTTACTTTACCACTTTCATAAATAAACTTTATAAAAAAAATACTCCATAAGTTTAAAACTTTTACAAGAGAAAGATTAGATTAGACTAGGCATGTGGAGTGGGGCCTTAGATGTAAGAGAGAAAGGAACTGTGTTTGGGAGTTGATGGGGCAACAATAGTTTAATCATACTCCCTAGTAAGGGAAGGGAAGTAGATGGTGGGAGTCTATCAATAGATGTGACTTGTGGGTCTAATCCTTACTTTTTAAAGTTGGCCCAATGGGTCCCTTGTCTAATATTAGGTTTAAGGTCACAAATGATTGTTGGTAACTACTAATTCTATGCAAGGGAAGGTTTAGGAACACATCCACACACTCCTTAATAACTAGTCGTTTGGTTGCTAGATAAGAAAGGTAAGTTGTTTATATATTAATTTTTGTAAAATTTGTATGGTTTAATAAATAAGTTTTTCATAATAAAATTAATATCACATTTGGTAGATACTTTAAAAATTTGCATAGCTAATACGTGTATAAATTATGAGGGAGTCTAAGTATTATTTAATGTAGGATAGAAATGAAATTACTAATATATGTATAACTAATATATGAATAATTATAAATTCACTCATAAGTTATAACTAATCGCTACATTATCAATATATACATAACTATAACAACTACCAAACAACCCCTCAATGTCCAGTTAATGTGTATTACATATATTTGTCTCGATATTTATAATATTTGAATTAGTTTGCACGCATGTATCTAATTTCACAAGATATCTTGCCATGTTCTGCTAGAAACATTTACCAAGTTAGTCTTTCCACTAAAAATAGAACATATGAGAAAAGTAAACCGCCTAATATTTCTGGTACATTAAAAAAGCAAATTAAATAAAATTACAAAAACATTCATAAACAACTCCATATTCTTATTTACTGCAGAGTATGAAGGCCTCTTTGTGATTGCGTCCTTCATTTGTTAGAAAATTGGTACAAATATCGAACAATCTTCAATAATAGGTCTAAACAAATGATATTTTACATCCTTTTAATTGATAAGCTCAACAACATTTAAGAAATCTATTTCCACTTCGATATATTTATAATCTATTTGATTTATGATACCTAATCCTTATTTAATACTCCACAATTTTATAGTAGGGTTTGAAGTAAACTATAACTTACTTAAGTATCCCAACAACTATTTTTCCTCATCTTTAAAGATTCTTTCGAAAATAACATCAACAAAATGTGTTATGTGTCTTTGACACTACCATTATTGTTCAATCTTATTTTTGTTGCACAAGAGCGAGACTAAGCAATTAGTTTGACTTGTTTAGAAATATTAAATTTGAATAAATACTGAGATTACCTAAGTCCTAAATGATTAATACTTTATTTAAGATCTTAGCAATAGTATAATTCTATTAATTAATATTATATGGAGTTTGGAATTAATAAGCAGCCATGAGGCAGTGTTCATTTGGAAGTTATTCACCATTCTTACGTAATCACAGTAGCACTAAATTGACTTGATTAGATAGTGGTACTACACCCAACCCTACAACTCTATCCCCCCCCCACATTCAGCACGATTTCTTTTTGGTTATTTATTCTTCAGCTGTTCACCTCCAAATGTCTTGTCTTGTTTTCTACAGAAACTCAAGTGAAAAAAAAATGTCTTTTAATTCCAGAAGCACCTTTTTAAAGAAGATATAGGCACCGACGAGGGTTGTGGTGGAGTGATAAATATTCTTTCATCCATAATCAGAAGTGAAGTGCCTTGCTAAATAATGAAAAAGTTGGTTAAATATTAAAAAGTTTAACCATTTTTGACATTGGAGTTTTGTTTGCTCACAAGGAAAGAAGGGATCGAAAGTTCAAGATCATTCATTTTTCAAGATTAAATTGTTGAGTAGACGCCAGTTTTACCAAAACATCTATGGAGGTACATTGGGCTTGCATGAAAAACTGTACTGAAATGGGCTTATCCACCACAATTTTGCATTATGGCCCAAATATGCTACATCCCAGAAAAAACATTCACCTCAATATGACAATATTTCAACCTGATAGCTCATATTAGATGTGTCAATAACATTTTAATTGAGAGTAATTTTCATATAACAAATGTATGACCTCTTTTAAAAGAATATAGTAAGGTAATACCTTATATTTATTCAGATGATGTACAATAAGGTTATAAACAAAACATTTTAGGCACGACAAGACCAAGTTGTTGGAAAATGATCAGCATGGAAGACAGAACACATGAATAACAACTTTTGCACACCACAAAATCATACTATAAGGTGATAAATGGAGTCTAAGAAGTTGAACTATATATCAACAGAGATTACCAGTGAATCGTCACCCTTGTCAACTACAAATTTCTTGGTAATTTTGTTCGAAACAGTAGTAACTTCCACCATGCTCTTGGAGATGATGAATATACTCTATGTACTTTTCAGGTGAAGACCGGGAGTCACTTCCATCCTCAACATGGTAATCATTTACAAATAGGAAGGCGGAAGGGTCCAATTTACAATTATCTTTACCCAATCTATCTAGGTAGAAAGAACCATGCATCATCTCATTAATCACATCATAATGCTTGAACTTCCCCTTGTACTGTGTTAGATGCCCTGTTAGACAGTTTTGAACAGCCATCATCAAGTCACTTTTGTTCAAGGATTGTACCGATGACTGAACAGTGGCAACCTCTTCCCAAAAGATACAGTGACCTCGAACTTGGATGTTGTTTTGTGTGCAGAAGTTGAGGAGTTCATCAGCATCTTTGTAGTTAAAATTCCCTTGCTGTGCTTCTGTCCAGTACCGTTTCAGCTCATTTCCAAACACAGCCCAGTTAAAATTCTTGACAAAGAAGTCATTGAAACCTTCATTGTCCATGTTTGGTCTTCGTATGGCTGAACCAAAGGGGAGGCTGTTTTGCAGTGGTCTAATTCTTACAAATGTTCCAAGCAAATTACCTGAATCTAATCCTGAGAACTTCAATAATGACATCTCGCTGACGTATCTGTGAAGAAAAGGGCAAGAAAGAGTCTTTACTATAAATGTTAATTGAATTTTTTCTTCTGTAAAGACCGAGAACACAAAAATAAGAATCACCTTTTCTGTTTGCCTCTTCAAGTGTCTAAATCGTGCACGTCTGCCAACTGGAAAATTTGAAGCCCAGCAACCATTAAATCTACCCCAGCAGCAGGACCTTGAAGATAAATCATAACCTTAGCAGCTTGCTTCTCAATTCTAAAAGATCCTCCAATTTCATGCCATATATCATTACTGATCTCAACTTGGCCCCCGTTCACCCATTGACTGTCTACCCCAAGAGCAACGTTTACGCTTTGAGGTCCTGATACTTGTATAATTTTAACCCATGCAGATACTTGGTATGTCAAATAGAGTTTTACTTTTTCTGTGATCATCTGAGCAGGACCCATCCAGTTTTGAGTACGATTAGTCACCAGGATATAGCGGCCACTTAGAGGCTCATGAGCACCCAGAGAATCTCTAGCAATTGGAGGCATCATCAGTGGTGAGCCTGTTTGAACGCTCATTGTACAATTTCCAAGTGGGAACCAACCATTTGTGCCATAATTCAAGCTTGTATTTGTGATTATATTAACACCAAAATCAGCATCCTAAAAGAGAGGAAAAATGAAATAGAAATTGATGATGTTATTATCATCGGTATAAACGGATGATGTGCCAGAATTCTATTAAAATAAGGAGACAATCTTTTCGGTTGTAGGGACGAAGTTTGAATAAACTTGAGTAATCTCTAGAAAAAGAGGGAAATATTCACATAGCATTGGACTTACATCACAAGCAGAAGAACTGGGACATGAGATCACTACTGACTTTATGAGAAGGTCAGTTCCAGCTGGAGGTCCCTCAAGAAAAAATATACCTTGATCAGGCATAGTTGACAGAGAAAACGAACCTTCTAGCATCTCCCAACACTAGTTTGAAACAGATTTTCTGGATGGAGTAAAACGCAACCATGACTATTGTTTCTTAAACAATTAAAGGTAACAAAGACAAACTAGATAGAGAATCTTACTTTCCAATGAATATAAATTTCATTTGTGAATTTTCATGTACTAGTTTTAATGTGGCGAGGACTTCAACAGAACCCTGAGAAGTACCAGAGGCTCCAACACAAGCAGAAACTGTATAAGTAGAACCTTCTGATACTTTGCTTGTAATGTCTTGCTCCAAGCCATGCCAACATTCCTTACGATTTGTTACAATAGCAGCTGCTAATCCTTTATGGTAACCTGCTGGAGCCACAAATGCCTCACAGCAATTTGGGTTCCACAAGTAAAGCCCATATGAGAAGTCATGGTTTAAAATGATGCTCCCAGTGTCTTTCTCGTCTTCCTTTGAGCTCTGACAGGAATCATTACATGTATGATTGATGAGCATGAACAAAAACTGAAAGCAACAAACTCTATTTAAGATCAGGTATGATGTAACAATTTCAACTGCTTCCGAAGGTGTAGATTTGATGCTCAAGAAAAACTTCTAACGGAGCCATAGTAATATGTCAGAAGCCAAAAAAATAAAAATTGCTCAAAATTCATATCAAATTACATAAGATACAGCGTACGGAGGAGTTTTACAAAAGGCTTGTCTATCTACTTTTGACAGCAAGTTCTGGTGTAATAGTAGAGTTGATTTCATTTTACACAGATTTGCAAGAATTTTTTTATCATATTTTAATATTCAGCTTATGGCTAGTGCCAAGAAGATTCTTGTCGAAACTGACTGACATAAAAGCTTGCATAATCCCTTGAACTCCGAACATTTTAAATATTCAAGAATTACAAACTAGCAAAGCCACGTTCACACCTGAGAATCAAAGTAAGTGTTGGTGGTGATCATTGGTGCCTTCTCCATTTCCTGCTTTGATTCCTACATCCAAGATCACACAATTAGCTGAATAACTTATGTTGGAAACTCCAAATGACAAATAAGCTGCCAAAAAAATCTTCTTTTTATGACTCATGCAAAACAGCCTTGCAACCTCGTTCAGACTATCTATTTAGGCCATCATCATAGTAAGGGTTTACCATGGTGTTATCACCATCAGTTACAAATGGCTTATTTTACAGAACTCAATCCAAATATATACTAACATAACCAATCCCTCTTAGACTGGAGAACAAGATGGAATATGGACACAGCACTGGACTTACATCAGAAGCAGTAGAACTGGAACGTAAGATCACTACTGATTTGATCAGAAGCTGAGTCCCAGGTGGAGGTCTCTCGAGATAAAATATAACTTCATTAGGCACTGTTGACAAGGAAAATGAACCTTCCAGCATCTCCCAACTCTCCTTTGAAACATATTTCCTGCAAGGAGAAAAATGCCACCACGACTATAGCTTCACATAACCAATGAAAAGTAACAAAGACAAACTAGATACAGAATCTTACTTTCCAATTGATATAAATTTCATTTCTGAATTTTGATACACTAGTTTTATTGTGGCGAAGACTTTAACAGATCCCTGAAAAGTACCGGAGGCTCCAACACAAGCAGAAACTGTATAACTGGAACCTGCGATACTCTGCTTGTAATGTCTTGCTCTAAGGCTTGCCACCATATCGTACGTTTTGTCACAACAGCCATAGTCAATCCATTACGGTATCCAGAACCTGCTGGAACCACAAAAGCATGACAGCCATTTGGGCGCCACAAGTGCAGACCATCCAAGAATTCATGGTTAAGGATGATGTTTCCAATATCCTTCCCATTTTCCTTTGAACTCTGTCAGGAAATACGGTTTGTATGATTGATAAGCTTGAAAAAAAATGACAGCAACAAGTCAACATCACTAAATAAGTTCTGGTATAATATGACAGCCGGAAATGCTTCTGAAGGTGCAAATTTGATGCTGAAGATAAATTTCTCACTGGGCCATAAGAAAATCAATCTAAAAGGCTCTTAGTTCAAACGAAATTACATAAGATACCAGTTCAAGGAGGATTTTACCAAGTGTTAGTCAAAATAAACTTTTGAAGGTGAGTGTTGGCACAACAGTAAGCCATGGGTTTGCGACTGGAAACAGATACAACAAAGTTATGTTCATCAATTTTCGACATATTAGCACAAAGAAGAAGATAATTAGCATATTTTAGTGACAGAAGCAAGATTTCACAACTTCAGAAGTAAACATTTACAATGTATACATAACAGATAATTTTAGAGTAATTTTCTGCCGAAAAGAATGTGGATGAACCCCTCGTCCCAACCTAACTCCGCCCCTAGAATATTCTAGTATAAAATGCCATAAACCCTTCCTCAACCCCACAAATTTGGCATAATTTTACACAATCCAAGAAACACAAAACCAGCAAAACAATGGCCAAGAACCATCATATTTAGGAAAAATGCAAAACCCCATAAGCACCTGAGAATCAGAATCATTGATGGCAGTGACCATTGGTGCTATCTTTATTCTCTCCTTTGATTCCTACATGATTAATCAAACAACTACTTTGGGAAACTCAAAATGCTAAACGATCATTGCTCAGAACATAAAAAGTTCCTTTCTTTTTAACTAAAAGGTAATTCAAGAAAACAAAAAAGTCACCTGAGAATGTGGTTGGTTTGCAAAGTTGCAAGGAAGAAATGAGCTCCATTGACCATTATATATAACTCATCTTCTCTGTTGAGAAAAAATTGAAAGTCCGGTCTTGAGAAGATCACTGGACACAGCAAACCACCAATCATTGTCATTTCTAGGATATCCAAACGCCAAATCATTTCTAGGGTGTGCCTCTTCTGTTCTTCTTTTCCTCATCAATAAAAGTAATGAATGCCGGGGTTCTTACAAATTAAACTAACTCATATAAATTGGAACAATATTTTATTTTATGTAATTATTAAAAGTAATATGAGAAAAAAAATAATACAGTAATTTTTTCTTTATTTGATAAAATAGATCAGTAAAATGAAATACTTTTTTATTTTTTTGAAATGAAACATAGGAGTATTATTTAGTTTCAAAATTATTTATCCTGCAATTTTAGTAGCCTAAATCATCTATATAGCAAACACATAAATGTGCTATTTAACTTGGATTTAGTTGACATTTATGTCCATAATAACACAGTCATATAATTTTGTATTATGTCATGTAGGATGTATGATTGTGTATCTATGTTTAACTTTATACAAGTTTAAATGTTTACTTGAACAGATCAAAAATTGAAGAACATAAATATCAACTTAAGTTAAACCGCAAATTATGTCTAATAAGATCTATAATCTTATTAGATAACCTGACTATCCCATCCACCAACCAAACGAACCATAGTGTGTCTCTGTATCAATTAAAACCAGTGGATGAAAGGAAAATTGATCAAACATATCTTGATCTTGCACATTTATGCCCTTGCTAAATCCTAATGGAGAAAATAGTACTAGTAACTGACTTGTGAACTACTACATTGCATTTATATAGACACAGGAAATCTCTCTTTATTTACTCACATGAAAATATAATATACAATAAACAAACAAATGATACAATTTGCAGAAGACTCATAACAGAAGGATGATACAAGGTATGAACATAACTATTGCACAGCACACAATCATACAGTGAGGTGATAGATTGAGTAAAAACATCAGGATATATCAACGGAGATCACCAGTGCATTATCGCCCTTGTCAACCACAAATTTCTTAGTAATTTTCTTTGAAACTGTTACGACTTCCACTTCATAGGAGCCATGGAATCCACTAAAGCTGAATTGCCCTTGTTCATCAATATGACCATGCGGATGGGATGACCACTCATGCTTAAGAGCAAGGTACCTTTTTCCAGCTTCATTGATGTCTCCTTCCGCATCCACTAAATGTGCATTTGATCGACTCATGAACAGCTCCCAGAATCCCCACAACATTATACCTTCTACAGCAGGGTGAGCATAAGCTTCTCGAAGCATAACTTCTAGATCATCAGCTCTAACATATTCATTATCTGAAGACACGTCAACTTCAGTGAACCAGATTGGAAGTCCAAGAGTACCAAGTTTGTCCAGAGCAGAACATACAATGGGACCAACTGGACTGTCAATATGTCCCTGAATACCTATACCTCCAACAGGTGCACCGTGCTCTTGGAGATCAAGAATGTGCTCAATGTATTTCTCAGGGTAAGATCGGGTGTCACAGCCATCCTCAACATGGTAATCATTTACAAATAGCATGGGGGAAGGGTCCAATTGATGTGCAGTTTTAAACATGTTTACCCTGATGTCTTTACCCAATCTATCTTGATAGAAAGAACCATGCATCATCTCATTATTCACATCATAATGCGGGAACTTTCCCTTGTACCGTGTCAGCAGCCCCGTTAAACGGTTTTGAACAGCCGTCATCAAGTCATTTTTGTTCAAGGATTGTACCCATGCTTGAACAGTGCCCACCACCTCCCAAAAGATACAGTGACCCCTAACTTGGATGTTGTTTTTTGTGCAAAAGTCCAGGAGCTCATCAGCATCTTTGTAGTTCAAATTCCCTTGCTGTGCTTCTGTCCAGTACCATTTCAGCTCATTTCCGAACACAGCCCAATTGAAATTCTTGACAAAGAAGGCATTGAAGTCTTCATTGTCCATATTTGTTCTGCTTATGGCTGATCCGAAGGGAAAGCTGTTTTGCAGTTGTCTAACTCTAACAAATGTGCCAAACAAACTGCCTGAATCTGATCCAGAGAACTTCAACATGACGTCTCGCTTGCGTAACTGTGAAGAAAGTCAGCAAGAAAGGAAGTTTTTATTATAATTTTTTTAAAACTGTGTTTAAGGTAACAACATTGTCTGCCACTTAGAAGAAAGATATAGGAAATCCATTCAAATGGCTGCAATGGCAATTTTAAAAGAGAGATGTTTCCACAAGGTGATTTTTTTTTCTGTTTTCCTTCAAAACTTCTCCAGTGCAACAGTAAAACAGGAATGGCTTCGCTGATGAAACACTTCGAAATAACTGATGATCATTACTTAAAACACAATAAGTGAAAATACCATGTACACAAAATTAAGTATTACCTTTGCAGTTTGTTTCTTCAAGTGTCTAAACCGTGCACGTCTGTCAACGGGAAAAATTTGAAGCCCAGCAACCATTAGGTCTACACCAGCAGCAGGACCCTGAATATAAACCATAACCTTAGTTGGTTGCTTCTCAATTCTAAAAGATCCTCCAATTTCATGCCATCTATCATCGCTGATCTCAGTTTGGCCTCCATTCACCCATTGGCTGTCTACTCCAAGGGCAACATTTACATTCTGAGGTCCTGATGTTTGTCCAATTTTAACCCATGCAGATACTTGATATGTCAAATAGAGTTTTACTTTATCCGTGATCATCTGAGCAGGACCCATCCAGTTTTGAGTACGATTTGCCACAAGAATATAATGGCCACTTAAAGGCTCATGAGCACCAAGGGAATCTCTAGCCATTGGAGGCATAATATGTGGTGAGCCTGTTTGAACACTCATTGTACAGTTTCCAAGTGGAAACCAGCCATTTGTGCCATCATTCAAACTTGTATTTGTGATTATATTAACACCAAAACCAGCATCCTAAAGAGATGAAAAATGAAACAGAAAGCCTCAAACACCGTATGGAGAGGTAATGGTCGGAGAAGCATGAAAGTACTTAATGCTTAAACAGATCAAACAGTTGAATTGCGAACTAGCTAGCTTAAGTGGCATAACATAGCACTTCCATAGAAACTATTAGGCTTCAAATTCCTCTAGCAATATCGTATCACCAAGCTCAATGTAAATTGAAAAAGGAGGAAAACACACGTTGCACATTTTCAACTAACCTCAATAACTGGTGGAGAAGAAGGAGGAGCTTTAGCTGCATGCTTTATGACTAAATTGTTAATGAGGATATCTGTACCCGCAGGTGGACCTTCTAAAAAGACAACAACCTGAGATGGGGAGTCATTTATAAGAAACTTCCCTTGCAACTTCACCCAGTCTTTGTCTGTGGCTTGGACACTACACGCAAGTAGCTTTTGTTAAAACCCTCGCACTAAATTTAATATACATGTAAATAAAAATGGAAGGAAAAACAGAAGTAGAGAAGAAAGGGATCAATTAAAACAACACATTTAATTGGTGTTCACCTAGTTCAGTCTCAAAATGAACAAAGTGGATTGTAAATTCAAGGTCAAAAGATATTGTCTATCTGTTTCAAATGAAAAGTCATGTAACTCTAGAAAATGAAGTTACTACAACACACATGCTTCTGACTATTACACAGATGATTATCCAAATAGATATGGATCAGAAGAACCAGTCAAAATCAGAAATTCCTTCAACAGAACAAAGTCGATTATGTTGACATAAACCTACAATGCATACTGTTATAGAAGTGCAAAAAGAGAGCCAACACTTTTTTTTTTCTGTGCAATTTGAATGGTATCTAAGATCACGAAGTGTTATGTAGTGATGATAAGACATGAGACACTAAAAGGATTAATATATGCACATTATATAAGGTGAACTTGGATTCACCTACCTGGCAATGCCTATGTACCGTTCACGGTTGTCAGCTGCTTTAACATATAATGTACTGCGAAGATCTGCACTAGTGACATTGTTACCATAGATCCGGACAACAGCAGATACCTCATAAGCTAGTTTTCGCTTCACTCTTCCTGTCACATCTTGCTGAATTCCATTCCAGCTCTGGGTGCGTTCCGTTGCAGATGCAAAAGATTTTCCAGACATTGGAGTGATCTTCCCATCTGCCATAGAGTCATGCAAGGCCACCTTGCAGCCTCTTCCAGACCAACTATTGAGACCATCATCAAATTGAGGGTTTATTATGATGTTATCATCATCGGTACAAACAGATGATGTGCCAGAACTCTATCAAAATAAGGAGAGAACTCATTCAGTAATACAATAGAGTCTGAATAAACTTAAATAATCTCTAGACTGAAGAGAAAACGAAGGAAATATATATATGGACATAGCATTCGACTTACATCACAAGCAGTAGAACTAGGACATGATATCACTACTGACTTTATGAGCAGGTCAGTTCCAGCTGGAGGTCCCTCGAGATAGAATATAACTTGATTGGGCATAGTTGACAGAGAAAACGAACCTTCTAATATCTCCCAACACTCCTCTGAAGCAGCTTTTCTGGATGGAGTAAAACTCTACCATGACTATTGCTTCTTAAGCAATTTATGGTAACAAAAGACAAGCTAAATATAGAATCTTACTTTGCAATGAATAGATAGCTTGTTTCTGAATTTTGATACACCAGTTTTAACGTGGCGAGGACTTCAACAGAACCCTGAAAAGTACCAGAGGCCCCAACACAAGCAGAAACTGTATAAGTGGAACCTGCTGATACCCTGCTTGTAATGTTTTGCTCTAAGCCTTGCCAACATTCCTTACGATTTGAGACAACAGCATAACAACAGCCTTCCTTTGCTGCTAATCCTTTATGGTATCCAGAACTTGCTGGAACCACAAAAGCATCGCAACAATTGGGATGCCACGAGTGCAACCCATCCGAGAATTCATGATTTAGGATGATGTTAGTAGCAGCATAACTCCCAGTCTCTTTCTCATTTTCCGTTGAACTCTGTAAGAAATTAAATATGTATAATTGATGAGCTTGAAGAAAAATTGACAAGGGAAAGCTACTTAGGATACATACACATTTTCCCCCTATTCCGACACTACTTTGGATGCCTTTCATTCACAAGGTAGGTAAGGCCTTTTCTTTTTCTTCTAATCCAATTCTCCGACACAAATACACACAATGCTTGTGTTTCCTTAAACCAACACCTAAGGTACTTGCAGTTTTAGTTTCTAGAGATACTAAATATCACTCGTTATATATGGATTTTCAACAAAACTCATCATGCTTGGATATTTAGCTTATGGCAATTGCCTACAGTTTTCCAGTCCCAAATGCCATAACCTTTCCTCAACTCCCCGAATAACAAAATTTGTAGATATCAGTAAACCAGTTAAATCAGTATGAGAATCTCAAAGTACACGTCTCTACTTTCTAATTCGTACCTGAGTATCAAAGTTGTTGTTGGCAGTGATCATTGGTGACTTCTCCATGCTCTCCCTTGATTCCTATAGTCACAATCACGCGATTATATATCCTTACAGATCACTATTGGGGAGCATTTCGTCCACCCTTTTTCTCCTAAAATCACTTCTCCAACACACACACACACAACGCCCAAGTTTCCTCATTCCAACAACTAACCAACTTACATTTTTAGTTTCTACAAACACAAACTTGCAAGTTGGAAATTTAACTTATATAAATTGCTACAGTTCTATAGTCTCAAATACCATAAACCCTTCTTCAACCCCTCGAGTAACAAATTTGATGATATTCAAGAATATGTAAACTAGTGAAAGAATCATGTTTCAAGAATCCTAAAGAACCCACATTTCAACTTTCTAAAATGGACCAACATTCCCCAATTGGGAAAATTGCAAAAAACCCAATTCATACCTGCAAATCAAAGTTGTCCTCGACAGTGACAATTGGTGATTGCTCCATTTTCTCCTTTGATTCCTATACCAACAATCACACAATTAATCCAAAAAAAAACATTTTTTTCCAAGGATTTTCGACAAAAACAAGAATACAATAGTACCTGGGAATGTGTGTGTTGTGTTGTACGAGGTTTGAAGAGTCGACGAGCAAAGCTGAAAGCACATAATCTCTTCATTATATACACACTCTTCTTCTCTGTTTTGAGAAATTTTGCAAGCTAAGTCTTCAGAAAAGCGCGGGACACCAACTAATTATAACACTAATTTTTAGTCTCTTACATAAGTGTTTGCTCAATTTGTCTTTCGCTGTCTAATTAATCCAAACATACTAATGTAGTCTTAACACTAACCCCCCCNCCTCCCAAAAAAAAAATTAAAAAAAAAATTAGTGGGATGGGTTTTAAACTTCAAAGACAATTGAATTTAGCAGAAGTATATGTAGGGTAGAAAGACTGATTTTGATAGATTTTCGAATCAAGTAAAACATAAAATAATAAGTATGTAAAGCAAAAAACAAAGATAAAGAGAATAATAGCAATATAAATAATATCATAACTAAGGCAAAGGAAATAACATGTAATACTAAAATAGAAGAAGCAATGAGTATATGTTATTTTTAAACATTTGATGTTCTAATTTTTTCAATTGGTGGATGCTTTGTTAGCAAGTTTTCTTTGTTTTGGGGCAAAGTTTCACTAGATCCTATTTATAGTATGTGTGTGTATGCTTGAATTCAAATGGAAGGTTTCTATATAGTATATAGGTTAAGTTAAGCAAATATTTTATGTTATAAATTTTTTTGATTCCTTTCCTTTTAGTTCTTGGGGCTTTTAGTACAAGCCAAATTACATCCTTAAGTAATTTATTTGTTTGGTAAACTCAGGCTTTCTGTTAATAATGGCTCCAAAATTTGATACTTTAATGCAGATTTTCAACTAATTTTCCTCTTATCTCAAGATCTCCAAAACCCCAATGAACAGATATTTGGTATGAAATTCAGTTGCAAAACTTGCATTTTTAGTAATTTATCCATCATCTTGATCGCGATCCGAGCTAAAAATTTGGAAAATTGTCCAGCATTTCTAACGATCGAACAGCTGGTTTAAAATTGAACTAGTGACATAATTTTGTTAAAGATGTTAAGGTTTACAAGTTTTGTTTCATAAAAGGCAAAGGTATGATGATGCTGGAGAGTATATTTATCCAAATATTGGAATGGGTGTACATTATATTGGTAGCTAACAAGATAAAAGGAGTTACTTGTACGGTGTTGAGATGAGATCCACGTGGGCTTGTTCTAAAGCGGACAATATCACACCATACATAAGAGTATGTTGGACCGTGTTAGCCCAATAGAAAATTATTTCAACCGATATTTGATTTAGAGAATAAAGCAAAAGGAAGAAGAAAAGCAAAAACTAGCCTTTGCGTGAGGAGTAATGCATGTTTTTCTATATATCAGAAATAATAAGATGAGAGTTCCATAAATTAAGTTGTGTTTGAAAATGCACTTCATACGAATAAGGAAATTAATTACATGATGAAGAATCATTTGAGCAGTTGAAATTACTAGGAACTTTCTCAATCTGGTAGATGGATGAAGAAAATTGTACCCCCATTCTTCATATCCCATGAGGATCCGTCTTTCTTTGAAAAGCATATCTTAACAGCAAAAGATAATTAAGTATACAAATGACAAACAGACACACAACTAGTTTTACTTGACAAGGTGAGACACATCAGGGTAGGTCAAGAGAAGGGTAGGCCAAGGGTGCACATAACATGCTAGGCGAATCCTAAACCAAAATGAGAAAATAGTGAAAAGTCCCATAATACGCTTTTGGGATGTTGTAACTCCGGGATAAATCAGGCCAAATCCTGAAGAAAGCTAAAAAGCGTTGTTTGATGAGTCTACGTAGTAGTATTAGGTAGTTGGCCTTAGATAAAGACTGATCAAACCAAATAATGCTTAGCTACTCTTTTCGAATGATCAACCACATTGGGACTGAGACACGGCCCGGACTCCCACGAGGGCAACATCATGAGGTGTATGGGGTCAAAGTGAACAATACGTACCATGGACTCGGGCTAGCTGTGACGATAGGACTTGAACAATCACTCCAATTTGCTATAGTTATAAGTTAAATTAAGCTGCTGCTTATAAAATTCCAGAGATGCAAGGGATTAAAATAATTCATGTGTATTGAATATCTAGTTTTCATGAATTAGCTGGATGTGTTCTGTTTGGGAATTGGCAATACAAAGAAAAGCAGGGCAGAGTCTGTCAAGTGAATTTCAGGATCAAAGATATCCTAGTTAATTACTCAAATAATCACTCAACTATACAAAACTATGAAAGTATCTAGTAAAGTGATGTCTTTACGAAAGTATTTAGAAAAATGATGTCTTTAATGTTTGTAACTAACAAAATCACTTAACTATGTCTATAAGAAAACTAATCAAAGATACTTTGCTCAATTTTTTTTCAAGATGTACAGCCTAATGTTGGAACTATAGTCTATACTAGTTTGTGACTTGATCGATGTTATGGACAAAGTCCAAGTTAAAGTCGTGTTGCATAAAGTTGTCCACTTCAAACATAGTTGATTCATGCATGTTTTTATTATGTTAATTCTTACTTAGGATTATTCTCTTCTGCTTTAATGTAACGGTCTTTGTAAGGTCTTTCTTTGGCCTAATTGTGGATTAGAAGATTCCAAAGTTGAATTTATGAATATTGGAAGCCGTACTTATTGACTTTCAAGTAAAAAATAATTATTGATTTGCAACTACAAATTGACTTTAGATTAAAGACTCTGCGCAAAGGCCTACGTAACATTATGAGTAGTAAAAGGATTCAATTGACTTCATAATTTTTTTATGTGAAATATAAATGTATGTTTAAATATTAAATTTGTAATAAATTAATAGATATAAACCTATAATTTTAAAAATATAATGAATTCAATGCTAATAATTTTAAAATTGAACTCATTACAAAGTCTCCTGGAAACAGCCTCTCTACCTCTACGAGGTAGTGGCAAGGTCTGCGTACAATTTACCCTCCCCAGACCCCACCTAGTGGGATCTCACTGGGCATGTTGTTGTTGTTGTTGTTGAACTCATTACAAAAATTACATAGTTCTCAATTTTCACGAAATATCATTAATTTACGAAACAATAACTTGTTACGTAAAACAAAAACTGTTTCAAATTATATTAAACGTGTAAAAGCAATAAATATTATGGAATTAAATTTCTTCACACAACCACTTTCTACAAATTTTACAAACATCCCTTGTCTAGATTATTCTAGATAAATGGGGCTGTCAACGTAACAAAACAAATGAAGGCAGAAAAATTTAAGTAATACAGTATTTTTTAACACTATCGCTATGGTTTTTATTCTTTGATAGCAGGCTAGGTAGTACTACTTTATTACATTACTCCTTTAGTTTCTATTTATATGTTGTTTTTATTAAAATAAAATATAAAATAGATAATTTTTAATATTTGTTATTTCACAAAATTAATGCATAAATGACACTATTATTCCTATTTTCCTTCAAAATAAAGACTTGAAAGTACATATTTGCGCAACATAGAAAAATTAAGTAATTAATTCATTTTCATTGGTCAAATTAGTTAATCAAAGTAAATTAATTCATGTTCATTTATTGAAAAATTGACTTCAAGAGAACACTAAATGCGATGGTACAATGGTAATTACATAATTTCTTAAAAAGTGTGGAATCTAAAATAGTGACAACTAAATAAAAACAGAGGGAGTATTCACTATTTGATAGTTATGATCATGAAATATCACCTATAATCATCAATTAAATGGTCTAGCTAATTATATAGTAATCGTTATGTATATTATTAGCGTAGAAAATTTGAAGTCCATTTAACGTGCTTAGTTGGAAAACACAAATTTCGGAGTTAAAAGGGCAAAAATATATGAGCGAAATTTTCAATTAAAAAACTTTGGAGCTTATTAATTAGTATTATTACTACTATTATCAACAATTTTAAATTTAAAGAGTAGCAATAATTAAGAAATTGAAAGTAACGTTATAAAGTATGAATTTTCTTTATAATAGTATCGGAATATCATTTGTATGAATAGGGAAATTTGTAATCATATTTTGATGAAATCAAAGGGCTTTATTGTTTTCCATTTGGATTATATATGCATATTTATTTGGAAATTATAATCTAATTATATACACTAAGAATAAAAATATTCTTTTAAATCTATTTCTTAGTCCTTGCAGAATATTGGGAACAGAAAGTGTAACCCCACTTCAACCACCCCCACCCCCTCATAAAGCCCAAATGCCTATTCTACTTTGCCATGAAAATGAATAGGGAATAGTTTAACGTAAAAGTGGAAATTAATAGAGAATTAAACAATGGCAAATTGCTCTTTAAGCAAAAGTTGATGTTCTGATTAAGTTGTTTGAGTGAAGTAAAAAGTAACACAACTCTACTAAACGTTTTTTTATTATTATTTTAAGGAGTAAGTCGCAGCCTGACATGCGCCTTACATGGTGTTGTAAGTATCATGTCGGCTTGCGCCTTGTAAGACGCATGTCAGGCTACACCTTACTTCATAAATTTCACGATATTCTCCTCCCATCTAAATATTTTCCTTTTAGTTTGAACCTTACCTTTTGTTGCTCTTTTGAAAATTTCGTTCAATTTTTTGTCCCTTTGTCTCCGGACTCTGAAAAACATAGGCAAAGGGGCATGACAGGAATCTCTACATAATTGTGGGATCTAACAAGATAAAAAGAATAAGAATAAAGTATTTAATTGTGTAACACATGCAATTTTAATACTCCTTACTTTTCCTCTATTTTGCATGTTTCTTATTCATATATATTTAGTCTTAATTTCATTTTGAAAATTATTCAAAAAATAAACAATTAATATTAAAAATAAAACAGAAAAAAATATTCTTCTCTTAATATTTTATAAGTGTCCAATAAAAATAAAAATCTATTTTTAATAAGATAAACCAGTAAAGTAAACAGTGGAGTAATGTGAAAGCCTCGATCATAATTAGAATCAAGCCACATAATTTACTTTTTCTTTAATTCCACGTGGTTTGATCTTCTATCATACTCCACTAGATTGCACCGACTTGGATATATAACAATATTTAAAGGACAAATCACTTAACTACACTCCTTTACTTACCTTAATATCCATTTATCTCTACTTATTTCAAAAATTTCTTATTTACCTATGTATCCCGTGCACAACGCTATGTATCCCGTTATATGGAATGTATCAAACGCTATGTATCTCGTGCACAACGATATGTATCCCGCTATGTGGAATGTATCAAACCTAATGTATCCCGTGCACAACACTATGTATCTCGCTATGTGGAATGTATCAAACCTAATGTATCCCGTGCACAACGCTATGTATCCCGCTATGTGGAATGTGTCAAACCTAATGTATCCCTTGCACAACGTTATGTATCCCGCAAACATCATTTTTAAGGGATTTTTGGTAAATAGAAAACTAGAAGGGATAGGATGTTATTTAATACTAATAATATGTGGTTCCTATAATTTATACATATTTAAAAGGGGATTAATTAGAGTAATAATAGCTTCTAGAAAAAACTAATTAGTAAATGAAGACTTTTCTTAGAGGTGGCACATTTTTGGACTTTAGACATTACAATTCTAAGTTCAAAAAAGGTGAGAAAAAATAAATTATTTAGAGGAAAAAAGACTCAACCTTGAGCCCTCAATTTTGAAGCATGGTCCTTAAAATAACTAATTAACCCATATGTGTTATTTTAGTTAATATTACTTAAAATTTAAAAATTAAAACCAAATTTTAAATGAGAAAGCTAGAAATCATCTTCTAGAAATCCCAAAACGTAAAGAACTATTTTAGGTAGTTATACAAATCATATCTAATACCTTGAATTTTTATTTTATTTTATTTTATTTTGATTCATGTTAGCGTGATATATTTTCTTAAAATAATATATTTATTAAATTATAAATTAAGAAGAATATAAATCTCTTAATTAATTAATGATTACAATAAGGATTCATTTTGTTGAAAGAATTTATTATTTTTTAAAAATTATTATTAGTTATCTTTATAATATTTAAAATTAAGAAATTCTAAAATATATTTTAAAAATAATAATAATAACAATATAGTAAGAGGAATTATGAGAATCAATAATTAAAAAATCCTAAAATTTGTGATAAGAGAATAATATAATTTAAATAAGATGCCCCACAAAAGATGAAAACGTAAAATAAAATCACATTAGAAAAATTTAATAATTTTGCTATCATAATGTGACCTAAAATTTGGCATAAAAAAGTTTCACACTTTAAAGTTTTAATATCTAATTGCTCGAATACATTTTGTTGAAGAATTTTGGGATGAGAATAGAAATGAGCTAAAATTAGGCATAAAATATCCCATAATTTATTACAAGCCGAATGTCATTCTTAAGAAATTTATTAGTATTTGTTCGGTAAACTCAAGTTTTTTTTTACTGTTGATATCGCATTAAAGTTTGATTAAATTAAATTTACATTGTGTAAGACCTTACTCAAGGTCAAAGTGAACTGAAATTTGTTATAATTCAAGTTGTACATTTTTAGTACTTTATCCATCCACTTGTTTGCAATCCAAGCTCCAAATTTGGGAAATTGTCCAACATTTCTAACGAACTGCCGGGGCAAAATTGAACTAAATGACATATTTTGTTAAAGATGTTAAGGTTTACAAGTTTTGTTTTATAGTCATAAATATGCCAATTCATGAGTTATTCTCTACTTTCTCCTTTTATTTCGCTTAAAAAGTTATAAATAAGAAGAATATTTTTATTAATTACTTTATCTATTTCAAATTAATTGAATTGTTGAGTTATTTCACGTCTTTTAAGAAAAGAAGAATAAGACATAGATTAGGTATGTCTTTTCATTTCATCTTATTAATTACTCCTTTGTCCTTAATTATTTGTTTACTTTTCTTTTTTTAGTTGTCCCTAATTACTTTGTCCATTTTAACAAATAAAAAAAGGATATTTTTTTACTTATTATACCTTCAATTTATTACTTTGAAAAATATAGAATTTCTTGAAAATCTTAAGTTTTTAATTCATCCACTTCATAATTAATAGGGGTACAATAATAAACTCACTATTTCAATCATTATTTTCTTGATAGATGTGTCAGTTCAAAAGTGAACAAGTAATTAGGGATAGAAGGAGTATTGACAAATTTATGATTAAAATAATTAAACATTAATTATACTAACTAAATTCTAATACTAACTAATGAAGGGTAAAATTGAAGAATATTTTAAAAATAGTTTTGAAGGTTGAACAATTAAGTTAATTTGAAAAATAAAAAATATTTCAATAATTCAATTAATTTGAAATAGAGAAAGTACTGCTTTTAACTTTTTTATCGTAACTTTATTTGTGTGTCATATTATCAATATCAAAATTAATAACGAAGGAGTTCTCTTAGAATTTTACAACATTTATACTTTTAAAAAAATAGCTTAAGTCCAAAATCTAAAAACATTAATTAATTCTATCTTTATCTTATATAATTGGTCAAGTAATTTGAATTTTGAGATAATAATTAGAGTATGGACAAATAATACAGAAGGGAAGGAAGAAATTGTCAAAAAGGGAAAAAACATTCTTCATTTAAATAATTTAAAAAGAAAAGTAAAACAAATCATTTGTTTACCTTGACTTCCTTTTTAATCAATTATAACCAAAAAATAAAAAGTATCTTTCCCTTTCATTGACAATTCTTACAAGTTTAAAATTTGCATATAATATGTCTAACGTCATAAGATTAAAAAATATTTTAATATAATATTTATCAAATAATTAAAACAGAGAAAAAGCGGAAAAATGTATATTTAAAATAGTAGGCCTGGTCAGTTATTGGACCCCTCTCATACATGGGACATAGTTTTCATCTACTCTAGAAAGGGAAAGGTAACAACATAAAAAATTTCTTCTAGACGATCGTCAAACTTGAAACTTTCATAAAACCAGAGTTTTCCCTCTTTTGATTCAATCAATCTTACAATAACTCAACACAATATCATTCAATATTCTTCAAATGTCAAAATGCAATTCTTGATTCACAATTTAATAGAAGTGATATTATTTTATTCCCACTCTGTTTCAACAAGACTATTTACAGAGAGAAGAATAAGAATGTTCCATTTACTGTTAAAAGCATTCGATGTGGACTGGAAATGGTCTATAAAACCATAAATGTCGAAAATTCCAAAATCCAAGAACCCCTGTTCCTTGTTAAGCGTTATTACTATTGACCCACAAAAGCTTTCTGTTGTTTGATTGTGTTTTTTTTCTTCATATTGTTGGATTTTTGGTGGTTTTGTGAAAATGGGTTCGTCGGAAATGGATAAAGGTTTAAACTTTCGTGGTGAAGATGAAGTGGAAGAGAGGAAATCTGAAATGGGTATTGAGAATAAGGAATCGAAGAAATCTGAAATGGGTATTGAGAATAGAAATAAGAAGACAAAGAGAAAAAGGTTTTTTATTTTCCCTAAGTTCTCGTGTATGAGATTGGATGATGAATTTCCTGTTGTTGAGACACCTGCTCATGAAGGTGGATTCGATGTGGAGGCTAGCCAAAAGGGTCCGGGTCATGCTCCTAATCACTTAGTTGTCATGGTTAATGGTATTATTGGCAGGTGACTTGAAATCTTTAACTCAATTTTACAATAACTTAACTTCTCTATCTCCCCGAGGCAGGGGTAAGGTGACCCCACTTGTGAGATTACGCTGTGTATCTTGTTGTTGTTACATACTGGTACAAACTGATATTGTGGATTTATATCATTGCTGTTGTTTTTTCTATCTTCATTAGAACTTGTAGGTTAATCATTTGTAAGTACGGAATTTTTCATAGATAATTTAAGTCCTAGTGCTGTTAGTACTGATACTTATCAAGTAAGTCATACCGAGCTTGATTAAAGTTAAAAAATGATCGAAGGATTAGACAAATTTCCATAAACTCTCGTATAGAGCGGAAAGATGCTATGGTTGAAAGATCATTGAGTCTTAATTTAGTCCTAGTGTTATGATTGTTATATGATGAGAGATCAGTGTGCTTAGGTTTGCTGACTTGACTTGTCTGCTTCTGCAGTGTAGATGATTGGAAGTATGCTGCTGAACAATTTGTGAAGGCCTATCCACACGATATCATTGTTTATCGTAAGCTCCCTGCTCTTTACGGGATTTCCTGGTTCTATTATACTTCTATTTTTTTGGTCTAGTTGATTGAAGTGAGATTGTTATGTTAAATCTAATTACTTTGGAGTCGCAACTATCTGTTTGAAATGTCATATTTATATGTATGATTAACCAAAACACAAAGGCAGGCATGTGGTTTTTGGTAAGTATGAAGAAATGAATGTTGATGCAAATAAGAGAACTGCCTTTAATTTTTGATTGATCATACTTTTCTACATCTTTTTGTTCCCCTTAACTATATGGTGGATTGCTTTTTCTCTATCTCTAACCATACGGACAGAGTCTACTGACGACGCTAGGTTAAGGAATACCAAGAAGGTACATGAAAGAGTACAAACTAGAAACTTCCTTCTGTAGGTTGAAGGAATGCAAAAAATCTAACATAGAGTTCGTATTCGGTACAATGTTCTTCCTACACCATAGTCATAGACTTTTCAAACATCTAGCTTTTACATTAAGTATATTTTCCCTACTGTCATTAAAACATTTGCTATTCCTCTCCTGCCAAACATTCCAGAAAATGCAAGTAGGGAGTGCTTACTTAGTGCTACTTAGGGCAAGTTTTATGCAACCTGGCATAATCTATTTGACAGTGGAGCAATAAATGATTTACTGATTCGTTAGCTTCTTCACATAGAACACATCTGCTGCAAATAGTAAGACCCCTTTTCTGCAAATTGTCATGTGTTAAACAAGCTTCATGAGTGGCAATCCAAGTGAAGCAAGAAACTCTAGAGGGTGCGACGGCCAACTACCACAGTTTCTTCCCATTCTCCAAAGATTGTTATAGCATGTCTTTACTGGATATAATTTAAATGAAGAAATATTGGTGTTAGAACTCTTTTGTTTCTCAAAAGGAAAGTATAGAGGTCCTTGTAATAACTTTTGACTTTTGGCATTGCACTTCCAAATTTGCATTAGATATTCATGCTTTACCGCTATCAAAATTCTAGCGGTCCATTAGTTTCTGAAAAATAATATGAGCTCCAAATTTTCATTGATTGCATGTTTCCACAACCTTTATGCATCTTTCTGTCAGTCAGAGCCATATGTTTCCTGTGTTAATCTCTAACTTTTTTTGTAATTTAATATGCTATTTCCAGGCAGTCGATCTAATTATTCAAAGCTGACATTCGATGGTGTTGACATAATGGGGACACGACTAGCTGAAGAGGTATGTGAGTCATTTGTTTCTTCCCCAGATTTAGTAAATTTAAATAAAATCTTGTTCCTCAACACAAAATGCTCCATCGATCTCATTTTATCTGACCTACTCACATTGAGAGTCATGAACATCTTTTTTGACCATGATCTTGTAAACCCGACTAGCTCATACAATTCGGGAAGAAATAGTAGTATTTTAATTGAAAGTCTTTTTTTCTTTCCTTTGAGTTTAATTTTCTCCAGGCCATTGTTTCAGTCTTAATTAGTATCTTTATCTGTCCTCAGATCCTTGTTTCAAGTTATTTGAATTCTGCGGTTATATAGACCTAAATTCTGCATTGCCTACCAAATATGTACGCTTGAAGCTATTGTCCAGTTCTTTTATCTTCCAAATCTTAACATACTCTATCCACCCTTGTTTGTTGGTTACTAAGGAATTTTACCAGTGTTGTATGATGTTGGATTTTGTGTTGTATTAGGATGAGATCTAATCTGATTCTTATTGTTCAGGTCAAACATGTAAGTTTAGTTATTTGCTAAACAATATCTACTTGAACTTAATTTTTAGTGACTGATGCTTCTCATATTTACTGTCAGGTACAATCTGTTGTAAAACGTACTCCACGTCTACAGAAGATTTCCTTTATTGGTCACTCCCTAGGTGGCCTGGTATGTAGATATGCAATTGCAAAGCTATATGAACAAAGTTCTGCAAGAATAGCTTGTGGACAAGATATGCAATGTAGTCTTAATGGGTCCACTGATTTGTGTGCGGAAGAGTTATCAAAAAGAAAAATTGCTGGGCTGGAACCTGTGAACTTTATAACCTTTGCTACACCACATCTCGGCTGTAGGGGACACAAACAGGTAATTAGAGGGTTTTATTCAATCCCCATTAATTTATTGCCTTTGTTAAATTCTGATATTATGGAGAGTTAGTTCACATTCTTCAGTAAAAGTGAAAGGTAATCATCCAAATGAGCTCTGCAACTTACACAACTAATGAGGAAATTACCACCAAAACTGGATTTTTGGTTCTCTCATGGTAGACTTCAAAAGAACATTTTCATTATCATGTATACTGTACTGCTGTACATTCTATTTTGGTTAAACTAACATTATCATGTATACTGCACATTCTATTAGATTAAACTAACTCACGAATGTCTCTGACTTTAAGTGGACAGTTAAAGGAGTTAGAAACTTCAGTGGTAATATGTCATTATCAAGGTTAAGTGTCAAAATTCCATTGTCATGAGAAGTACTAGCAAAGAGATTCATAAGTCACTCATCTAGTAAATCTGAGAGAATGCAATCGAAACTCATCTAACAGTATTATATTTTGGTTGCAGTTTGCACCAATACTTATACTTCGTGAAGTTTTATTTAACACTTCAGCATCTTGCATGACTTTGAATATTTTTGGTCTAGTTTCATTCTGAGCTTTGCTTATCATGTTAGAGCATGGTAAGTTAGCTGTATGAATATTATGAATCCCAAATAACTCAATTGCTTTAGTTTCATTCTTCTTCCGTCATGACAATATTTCTTACTTAATCCCAAAACTGGGCAGGCTTAGGAAACCAAGCTTTTAATGTCTCTTAAAAATGTTGTAGGCTCCAGCATTCTGTGGGCTATACTCTGTTGAAAAGGTTGCAGCAAGTTCCTCATGGTTACTTGGAAGAAGCGGAAGGCATCTCTTTTTGAAAGATCGTGATGAAGGGAAACCTCCTCTCCTTCTTCAGATGGCCAGTGATTCCGAAGATCTGCCATTTATGTGAGTGAACATTGACTAACTCACTTCAGAATGTCAAGCAAATTATGTATCCTAACTTCTTCTTGCAGATCTGCTTTGCAGTCATTTAAGCGTCGTGTGGCCTATGCAAATACAAGTTTTGACTGTATCCTACTTAACCTCGTCATTTAGATGTGTATTCGTCACACCCTCGTCCTTTTCTTCGTCTCTTTCTTGTTTGTTCAATATTCAGTGTATTATATAGCCAGAATCAGGTGTTCAGGACTTAAGTCCTTGATGAGATAATTCAACAGTAGATAAGTGTTTATGCTGATCAACGAGTCCTTAATTCCATATGTTAACTTATTTCCTATAATGTGAAAAACCTTAACACTTGTATAGATCTTGTTGGATGGAGTACATCATCTTTGCGGCGCAGAAGTGAGCTTCCAAAGGTAAAAGTTATGACATTAGAGTTTTAGCAAAAGCTTTCATCATACATCTAATACTTTTCTTTTCAGCATCGAAACATGAAAAAAGTGGATAAATACCCACATATTGTAAACGTAGATGAGGCAACAAGTGTTAGTTCTACAGAAGAAACTCCTACTATGGCCAATATAAACGTACACAACTCTCAAGAAATGGAAGGTTAGTACCTTTTTTCTTTCTTTTCTAATGGTATTTTGAGGAGCAATTTTGAGTATGTTAGCCTTCCTTTTCAGAAACACTTACCTTTATTATCCTAAAATCGTGGATCTATAGCTGTTGATTCTGCATATTAGTTGCATCTTGCGATGTTCATACAGTCTTCTAGTGTGTTTTTTCGGAATGACTACACTGAGATGCATCAAAGAACTGCTGCCCAAATGAAAAGAGAGTATGGGTCCACTTCACACTAATTCCAGTAGTTTATGTAATCCTACCTTCGAGACTTAAGCTACTTGTGTCAATTGCATAAACGGTAGAATTTACTACTTCCTTAACTAACTATCAAATACCTAGAATGCCGTACAGTTGATTGTTCATTCTGTAATATCAGCCATTTTTGTCAGATAATGGTTTTCAACCCCCACTCTGCTATTTCATTTTATTAGTGGCAGTAATAGATACCACTTAATTAACCAGGGGACTCTCAATGCACATTACATGGTTTTTGCTTTTAGCATTTTTATAATCAGCTTCATCATACTTTTTTGTTGTTTACCTTTTCTTATTGGTTAACTGCTGTAGAGGCTATGATCAGAGGTTTAACAAAGTTGAGCTGGGAACGCGTTGATGTTAGCTTCAAAGGAAGTATACAGAGATTCCTCGCCCATACAGCAATTCAGGCATGTATTTGTTCCGTCTTGAACACACTTTTAAGGAGCTTCTGCTTTCAATGTTTCTTCACTATAGATCATTATAGATTTCACCACATATCAGTCTATTATGATCTTAGGCAAATTCCTTTCTCATTAGCTATATACTCTGGGATTTTCATTTCTTGTCTATGTGTTTTCATTCACTTACTTAGCTTGAGGTGTATGTTTTTTCCCCGAGAGCTCATAAAAAATCCACCTTTCTCCCATACCTTGATATAACTCATGATACGGTCATAAATTTGCATACTATGGGGTGATCAGATGGATTATTGAAGAGTAGGTTAGACAATAATGTGGGTAATAAAGAATGAATAATTAGGCTCAAACGGGTAACTAAGCTTATAAATCTGTCAATTAATAGCTAGTTGGGGCATATGATTATATGAATGATGGATCTTCACCATCCACTTAGCTTCTTTTGAACCGAAGGTCTCAATGATCCAAAAGGAAATGTATAAAGTCATCATGATCTTGAACTATTTGTTTTCAACGAACAGAAGCAAATTTTGTAGTTTTTTATGATTTTTTCATTCTGAATTCAAAACTCTAGGCATTGGTTAATATGAGGAATGGAATAAAGAAAGAGCAGAGGAGTTCAAAAAAAGAAAAGAGCGGTCCTTATTGAATGTGTAGTTCGTCAAACGTGTTAGATGTATATCCAAATTCCAAAGCATTAGGACTATCCAGTTCTCAAGTCACACATAGATCTTATGTTGCATTTTATCTCTCAATTTATGCAGCTCCTTCGTTCAAAAAAGAAAAGAGCGGTCCTTATTGAATGTATAGTTCGTCAAACGTGTTAGATGTATATCCAAAGCATTAGGACTATCCAGTTCTCAAGTCACACATAGATCTTAGGTTGCATTTTATCTCTCAACTTATGCAGCTCCTTCGTTCGACTTTTACTCTGTCACGTGAAGGCTGAAGCAATGCTGCATTTTTTGCCAATCCTTTGCCATTTGGTTTCTGTTTTTTGTGCTTTGTTCCACAGGAAGGTTGTTTGCAGTAACAAATCTTTAAATGTCTTTCGTTTTATAATTACAGGTGCAGTCCTATAACATGAATTCCGATGCAGTAGATGTTATACAACACATGATTGACAATTTCACGTTATAGACGTAGGGAAGTTCTTGTGTTCGCTGGAGGCCTGTGCAATTTACAGCGCCTGCTACATAAATTGTAGAGGATACATGCATACTAATTCAAGATAGATGACAAGTCACCAGGTGATTCTTCCCATTTGGCCTAGCCTTGGTTGACAAAGCTACCTGGTACCTTTGCTCGTGGAAGGGGGAGCAAGCTGGCTTCAGACACCACAGTCATAAAAAAGAAGAAGATAGAAATGATAGGTCAAAAGTTCAAGTTAAAGTGTATTATAGTTACTAGACCATATATAGTGCATTCATTTGTAAAGTTTTTAGCTTCCCACTTGGATATGTAGCTAATACAGCTTGTATCTCTTCAAATGTAATGACAAGTACTCTCTTGTATGCCATAGCAAATCATGTGATCCAATCATGAAGGCTAACTTTCTTTATATTTCAGTTTTATTTTGGGTATAAGCATAGCATTTAACGAGCAGAGCGTTACATGATCTAGTTAATTAAAACAAACGATTAACTTGATCCACTGAGATTTAGTCCTTTTCTACTCCCATTCGATCTATGAGTATAGCATTTTAACGTGCAGACTGTTACATGCCCATGTTAAATAAAACAAACTGGGGTGTGCAAAATCTAACCAAACCGAAAAAAAATTCGACTAGCGATTTGGTTTGACTTGGTTTGGTATTAGAAAAAAAAACTCGACTATATTTGGGTTGGTTTGGTTTTAACTAAAAAAAAACAACTCGAGACCAAACCAACCCGACATTATATATGTAATAAAATTTTATCTTATACATAAAAATATTTACTTTGATATAATTTTAAAATTTCTTATACTATTTCATAGTTTTTATCTTTTAATATATTATTTCAAGTTTAAAACTTAGAATTCGGAATGGTCCAATAAAGATTATAGTTCATAGATGTTGATAATTATACTAAAACTTAAATCAAAATCAAATTAATATTAATGCAAAAAGAAAATCAATTCAACATTGGTTTAGACAATTAAAATACATAATCTAATTTTAATTTTTCTTAAATTTTTATTAATGTAACTAATACTTATTAAACTTATTTTAGCATGATTTAGTACTTTTAAATTATGATCATTTTCATTATGACTTTGCAATATTTATTTTATATGATGATTTCATTATTATTTTTTATTGAATATTTTAGTGTCATCAGTACTCATCTCATATTTTGTGTTATTTTCTTAAAAAACACCTTAGATAATTGTATTTTGGTTGGACTAAAGAAATATTTAGAGCACAAGTTAATTATATGTTTGTATGCAAACTTTACCGAAAAATTCCAAAAATCTGGAAAAAAAAATCTGAGGTTTATTAGTTTGGTTTGATTTATAAATTTAAAAATTTGACACAATGGTTTGGTTTGGTATTTGAAAAACCCGAACCAACCCGTGGTTGAAAAACCCGAAAAAATCCAAATTTTATTAGTTTGATTTGGTTTATAAATTAATTTTTTTACACAAATGGTTTGGTTTGATACTTGAAAAATCCGAACCAACCCGATCATATACACCCCTAAAACAAACAATTAACTTGATCAACTGAGATTTAGTCTTTTTCTAGTTCGATTTGTCGAAAGGAAAAAATAAATACTACGTATTATTTTGTTCTATCTCCTTATTTTTACAGAGCTACCACTTGCAATCCCATACCTTAATTTGAAAAAGAAAAAACAAAACATATACAATGAAAAAAAAGTCCTGCAATTGATGTGTACGTTAATGCAAGTCCAGTTTGGCCAAGTCCTACACTATCTTTAAAATAAAATTAAAAAAACAGATAAAAAAGCAGGTAACCCAATCTCAGGTTCAGGTAAGATTTGGTCCCTACTGTCTGACTACTACCCTTAATGCATCATGTACTATACAAATTAGCAGCTCCATTTATTTTTTCAATATGATTTTCAAGATTTACTAGGGAATGCGTTTCAATTTATTTGCTTAATTTTGAGTTAACACAAAATTTGAGAAAGTAAAGATAATTTTTGAGTTTTATGATCTTAAATTTAAAATACATTAAACATATTATGTGAAAAGTTAAAATTAAAGAAACGGTCTAAAAAAGAAGGTGAAGCAATTAAATTGAAAATAAGTTACTGCTGGTTCCTTACAATTCCTCCTGCCAAAACAATAATTGTGACTTTTTACTAACAAACTCAGTTACTTATTAATTTTGCAAAATATGGGTGAAGCCCATGTTTTAATTTGTGAGTTTTTTTTTTTTTTTTTGAAATTTAAAAAGTTCTTAATTGGGTAATAGAAAGCAGAAAAACAAATGTACCATAACCATATATATAACTTTACAGCTATTATTCCAGCCTAGGAAGGCAAACTTTTTGCGTGCTCATAGTTAAGTCCACTGTTCATCGTACAATATTTTAAGTTAGCATTTGCATATGCGATTGTAAATTTTTGGGAAAATTTTATGAAATAACAAATTATTAATTTAAATTAAATTTATAGCTATAATTTATTTGATTAGTAATTCGCAGTAAATATTCTTTTTTTTTATCATTCGATTCGGTATACAATTACCCATTCGATATATAAATGTATAAAATGTGTTTGTGTTTGTATAAAGCGAGAGAAAAATGTATATACAAATACAAATACATATATTTTCGTCTTATACACTTATAATTATATAAATACAAATCTTATTATACAAATTACAATGTATAAATGAATTTATACAAAACTAAATATTTTGTATAAAATTGGATGTATCTAGCGAATTATACAAATCAAAAGCTCCATAGCAAACATAAAATATGCTATGGAGCGCAATTATGCGAACTATAATTATAGTCTATAACATACAAATATGATTTTTATATTTGTTATATGTGAAAGTTATTCATTTTTAAACTATGATTTGGGAATTTAAAATCATGACTTGGGATTTTTCAAATACAACAATTAACCCACAAGTTTATATTTTATAAAATTAACCCCATATTTGTATCTACTAACCACTTATTACATATGTAAATAAACTTAACCCACATTTATTACATATGTAAATTAAATTTATAATTCATATCATTACTTTTTAAATGATTTATATCTTATTTAACAATTATTCTTACCAACATAAAATTTATTATTACTTCAAATCAATTCCTATTTTACCATTTATATTCACCAATTTTATTATTTTGATCATATTTATTTACCAACCAAATTGACCAACAAATGACTAAAAGTAACAATGTTGGATTGTCTTCTCGGTCATATAATCAAGAAATGTAAGTTCAATGTGAGAAAATTGTCGATACTATGTGAAGATATTATATTAAAGACTAATCACAACAACTTATGTTCAATTTTTTTTTTCATTAAATTAAAGTTTGATCAATAAATATTGTATTTTTTAAGAATAATTTTGTGATAGTGTAATATGCAATTTTATAAACTTTTGTTTATTTAGTACAATTGTATAAAAATAGGGATAATTTTAATAATTTTACGGCTTATATATATCTAAACAAAACTTCAACTTAATATTATAAATTCATGATTTTATATTGCATCACCAAACAGCCAACACAGTAGTTTTTGTATTGTCAAAAAATGATTACTTATATCTGTCACCTCCATTATTATACCTTTGAAAACTGAATTGCCTTGTTCATTTGGTCAAATATATATTTGCCTTACATAATCTTTTGATCAAATAATAGTTTGAGGTTTCCAAGATTTCCCACTTATCATTCTTACTGCTAATGTTTATTGTCAATAATAAAAAGTGCAATGTCTACTACCTAGAAAATATGATTTTTACGATTTTATGTCCTAGTTAAGGAGATTTCTTTCAATTTAAGTTTGAAAATTTGAGCTAAACATGATTTACCTAAAAGTTCATTAGCAAACTAAGCAAAAATGCAAAAATTGAACAATTATACAATATTTGTCTACTATGTGGAAGAAGAAGAAAAGTAAAATATGCAACATGTGTTTATGTATCAAATTGTATTAGTGATTTAATGAGGTGAAAATCTGCAATAATTAAATATGTTTTTAGTGAAAGAAGTGTTGTGCAAAGTACATTTTAGTATGCATCGATTGATTTGATGACTTCTTTATCTTTTTAAGATAGAGATAAAGTTATATATACCTATTCTATCGAGACTTTACTTATAAAATTACACTGTATCATTCGTATTCATGAAATGAAAATATTCCAATTATTTTATTGAATTTGACTTGGCAAATTGTGATTGATCGTGTGATATCATATGACCAAGTATGGCACAACTGTTTTTGCGTGGATTTGGAGATAACCCTTCTCATCATAATCAGGGCACCTGCACACTCTAAAACCACCCCCCTACACACACCTACTTTCCTAAAAATATGTCCTAATCTTTCTTGGAAATTATGTATTTACTTACTTCATCTCCACACTCTTTCAAAAGTCCGTAAAGATACCGTGTTAAAATCAAACGTTTATCATCATGTCAAAAGATATAATTAACATTTTCTGTTTTTAATTATTTGTCCATTTTTCATTTTTTTAGTTAAACATAATTAATTAATTGTTTATTTTGATAAATCAAGAAAGAACAATTTTTTTTTACATATTATATCCTCAATTAATTACTTTGAAAAAGGTAAAAATTCTTGAAAATCTTAAGTTTTTTTAATTCATCCACTTCATAATTAATAGGGGTATAATGATAAACTTACTATGTTAATAGTTGTTTTTTTCTTAATATGTGTGTTAATTCAAAAATGGATAAATAATTAGGGGTAAATAGAGTATCATGAAAGTGTAATTTTATTTCTTAACTAAATTTATCAAACAAGCGTCATGTTTGATCGTGACTCTAACTCTCGTCATCCAACCTCTCATGGGCCTTGTCCCCAAAGCAGAATGTGGCATTATCCAACACACAAGAAAAAAAATATACTACTCCCCGTACTTTCATATTTACTCCCAGGGGCGGAGCTACTGTATCGAAAGGGGGTTCGGACGAATTCACTGACTTTTCCGTAGACTCTATATTCGTATTGAAATGTCAAATACAAAGTACATATATATTTCCTGTGAACCGACAACCATAGTGAAGCGGATTGCCCAGTGATTTCTGCGCACCCAGTGAATTCCTTTTTTACCCTACATAATTCTCTATTCAAAATTAATTTTTAATCTTTGATTTATGGTTATTTCACATATTGATATTTGATTATATTAAAATAATTGTTGTTTGCTTTTCAAAATCTTAACTTTTGAAGAAAATAATGGTTCTAGGTGATAATGAAACTAATCAAATATATGTTTTAGGTGCAAGAATATTAATGGTGAATTTAATAATTTTAATCTCAGTTAGCATAATATTGAAGATTATAGTAAAAATGTTCAAAATTTTATATTAAAAATTATTCACATTTTATAAATAATATTTTAATTTTTTAAATTAAATTACTCAAACCTTCATATTATTAAATTAAGTCTTACAATAACAATATCTAAGATAATGTTTTCAAACATGACTAACATCTCATTAACATAATTTGTGTTTTTGTGATTTTTAAGATTCAAATTGTCGTTTTTTTAGTGAATTAAATACTTGCATATTTATTCCTTAATTTGATGGTTGTTACTTTAGGTTAAGATCATTGTCCTTTTTTTAAATTTAAAACCCACATGCCTGAAATTCTGACTTCGCCTATGTAATTACTCCATCTAGAAAATAACATTTCTTTCCTTTTTATCGATAAATATTTAATTTTAACATTTCACATAACAGTTAAATATTATCAAAAAATCGTATCAAGTCAAAATCAGATCAAAACAATTACCATACATAGCGTGTTAAAGTTGAATTGCTCAAAAACCAAACTAACCAAAACAGTAGCAATATAGGGTTGGTGTGTGTGTGATATTTTACAAATTAAGAAGGGGACAAAGTGAGTGACAAATGAAAGAAAATGAAAGACCATAAACTACACCACTGAATTCACTTGTCTCTTTATGCCAAAAAGCCCTCCCCCTCTTTTTTTAATTTGTGACTTCTCACTTCATTTTTCAAAATCCATATTTGTTCTATTAAATAACTCTATTAGTGTTTGTTTTTACCTCTCTATTTTCTTGGGATTTCTGAGTAGCTACTGAAAAAGAGTCATTCCCTTTTCAGAAATTTACCTCTACTTCTTTTCTTTCTTCATCTACAAACAATGTGTTTTCATTCAATTCTTGATTAAACTTTTCCAAAATCTCCTCTGTTTTTTTGCACTTTCTTGTAAGAAGAAGAAAAATAGTCTAATGGCATGTTCTCAATTTATAGTCTTTTGGCATAGAAATCTACAGACTATAATCTTTTTGTTACTTTTATTCATTTCTGGGTTGACACATGTTAGATTAACAGCTGAAGGTAAAAAGGGTCATTTCAAGATTTTGTCTGAAGTTATAAAATCTTGAAAAAAGATTGAATTTTTAATGAAAAGTTTCAATCTTTTGCAGGTAGGAGAATACTCAAAACACAGACTGGAGTTGTTACTCAGGTGGGGTTCTTGAATCTTGATTTTTTTTCTTTCTAATTCAATAGGTTAAATTAATGAGGATTTGTTTTGTGTTTGGAAAAAAAAACAGAGGAAAAATGAAGAGAAGATGATAAAGAGATCTTTAATAGGTTCAAGACCACCAAGATGCGAAGGAAGATGTAGAAATTGTGGACCATGTGAAGCAGTTCAAGTGCCAATTGTGCCAAATCTCAAGAAGCAACAAACATCAAGAATTCATCATCAATTGAATGCATTTCCTAATTTGTTCTTGGCATATTCAAGAGGTGATGATATATCAAATTATAAGCCTATGTGTTGGAAATGTAGGTGTGGGAATTTTTTCTTTAATCCTTGATTAAAGATGGAAGGAAAAAAAAGATCTTTTTTTTTTGTTATGGAGAAAATAAGTTTCTTCAGTTGTCTATATACATGAATATTAAGTTTGATTGTAGGTTTTTGCATAATCAAGATTTGTGATATATCTTAATTAGCACTTTTGTAGTACCAACCTTTTCTCTTTTTTTTTTTTTTTTTTTTTTCTCTTATGAAAAGAACACTTCTAATTTAGGAAGAGAAATTACAAGAGATTAAAAATTTTGGTTTTGCTAATTTTGGTTTATTGTTTGATTAATAATAAGGGTAGTGTCAAATAATCATTCATTATTCTTAGAGGCTATTTTTTGTGTTTAAAACATGGTTTAATGAATATGCATGGCTACCATATTTTAATTATTTCATTTTTATCTAGTATAAATTACAAAAAATTTGACTTTTAACTTTTATTTGATATTCTATTTTGTATTTTGGCTTTAACTTATTTTACTTCATATTCTATTTATATTGAATAAACTTTATATATGTAGTTATATTATCGCCAATTAAATAGCATTATCAACCAAAACGACTCCTTAATGTGTGTAACAGAGGGAGCAGTTTGGATTATTGTTCATCGCATTCTGTGAAAGGATGCATAGCTAGTAGGTGTGACGTGAATGTGATGATAGTGAGAGGAGANTTTTGGATTTGCTAATTTTGGTTTGTTTGATTAAATAATAAAGGTAGTGTCAAATAATCAGTCATTATTCTTAGAGGTTATTTTTTGTGTTTAAAACATGGTTTAATGAATATGCATGGCTACCATATTTTTATTATTTCAATTTTACCTAATATAAATTACACAAATTTTGACTTAAACTTTTATTTTATATTCTATTTTGTATTTTGGTTTAACTTATTTTACTTCATATTCTATTTATATTGAATAAACTTTATATATGTAGTTATATTATCGCCAATTAAATAGCATTATCAACCAAAACGACTCCTTAATGTGTGTAACAGAGGGAGCAGTTTGGATTATTGTTCATCGCATTCTGTGAAAGGATGCATAGCTAGTAGGTGTGACGTGAATGTGATGATAGTGAGAGGAGATTGGTTTTACTTTTTTTCGTTTTAATTTATTTGTCTGATTTTCATATTTTAAAAAATACATTGAATGTCGCTATTCATCTTAAACTTACAAAGTTATTATAAGCATTTTTTAAAAAGGAAATACTATTTTTTTTTTTTAAAAAAGTGAAATAAATTGAAAATGAGGAGTAATATGAAAGAAGGAAAGTAAGAGTGGGGCGGCATGTCAGTGGGCAGTGTGCACTGCACAACAGCAGCTAGAGAAAAGGAAGGGGGGCCTGCTCATGTTTTCGTATCTTACAAGATTTTATGTGTTACCAAAAGAAAAAAAGAAAAGGTGGTTCTTCACGAATTTAGAATTTTCAGAATATGCATATATCGTAAAAAAAAAAGAGAAGGATTTGATCTCTATGTTTGCTGTATTAGTATCTCTATCGTCAATCAAATAGATTATTTAAAATATGTAGTTACATAAAATACTTAATTTTACGAAGAAATTATGAATTCACGTATCAGTTTTTACTTGGGCCTGGTTATACCTCGAATGTATAAATTGTATAGTACGTATGACACTCCCTCGTTTATTGTGTTGTTTTGCATGTGTCTTTCTGCCCACACTCGTGTGAGTGTGTAACATCGTTACTACTTTTTCTGAGTGTAAATATAGGTGAATTTGTGTTTTTTTTTCTTTAGAGAAATAAATAGGGGGTAGGGAAAGGAAAATTAAGAAATCACCTAATCTAATAAGGTGATTTGAAGTTTCAAATTTTTTGGACTTGTAATTTGAGTCTCAAAAGTTAGTGTATATTTATTCTTATACAAATATGTGAATCTCATAAATCTTTTTGTATAAATTAATGGCTTGAGTTTTAGTTATTGTTTCATAAAAATTGAAAATCCTACCTATTACGGGGATTTGAGATTTCAAATCAAAATCTCGAAAAATTATTCAAATATTATGAACAAGCATTAACTTTTGATCTTACTATTAAGTCTATTTCTTTCACTAATTTTATGTGAGAATTTGCAATTTATAAATTTTCTAAATATTTTTAATTCATAAACTTAAAACTTAATAATATATTTCGACTTCATTTTGAGGATTAATCAAACTGATTTTCTATAAGAGTAAAATTAATAATTTACTTATCACAAATACATGCATAAAAAAAGTAAATAAAGACTCGATTTTGCTTGTCTATGAACTTTGTGAGCCTTTTCTAACCTGATGTGAAACAACTGTATCTCATCAAACAAAAGCCCATAAAACAAAAAGGCAAGCCCACTAATGATATTACGTGGTGCATAAAATTTACAAAGATTCTTATAATTAAAAAATAGTCATTAATTATTATTATTATTACTATCATCGTAGAGTTTCAAATTCCACACATGAATGCATATTTTTATGATATGACATTTACCTTTTTCATTTTTGTTTTTTTTTAACTAGTTAGTACTCCATGTTTATGATAATACTTGGCTTTTTATATACACAAGGGCTAAATATTCATATTTGAGTAAATTTGAAGCTTAAAAATATGTTAGCAAAAAAAAAAAAACAAGAGAAAAATGAAAAGGAGCACATATTTTGGGGGAATTGGCAGTGTGACAGGTGATCCAGTTCATAATTTCACATGGAGTAAACTCAGACCAATAATTTACACTTTATGAAAAGAAAAGCCCCCATCTAAGAGGCCAGAGCCCACCTGCTCCCTTTATCTTATGTATGAAAGAATTCCGAGTTTAAATCAAAGTTATTGTGGTCGATCAAATATATAACTAACACTTAGTCTTCACTTTTGATTGTTTGGTATGATATATAAGATAGTATTGAATATGATATATTTGGAATGGAGAGATTAATTATATTAGTATTAGTTATACTAATATATAAATTATAGGAACCACATATTATAAGTACTAAATAACATTCTATCTCTTCTAGTTTTCTATTTACCAAAAATCCCTTAAAAATAATGTTTGCGGGATACATAGCGTTGTGCACGGGATACATTAGGTTTGATACATTTCACATAGTGGGATGCATAGCGTTGTGCACGGGATACATAGCGTTTGATACATTCCACATGGCGGGATACATAGCATTGTGCACGGGATACATAGGTAAATAAGGGATTTTTGAAATTTTTGAAATTAGTAGGGATAAATGGATATTAAGGTAAGTAAAGGAGTGTAGTTAAGTAATTTGTCTTATTTCTTATCCATGTTTGATAGGATATATAAATTAATTCATGTGATATTATTTTTGTTAACCTTTCTTCCAAACGAACCCTAATAATTGTCAAAATCTAAATGATGTCTCATATTGGTTGTGCATGAGCTACTAAAAGAGTTCATAAAGATTTTTATGTCATTCGTGTGATGGCAATATTTGGATCGAATTAGGTTATATACACTTCAATAATTTCATCGGATACCTAAAATTTATCTCTAACACAGGTCTCATATAAATTTACCAATTTAGATTTTTTTTTTAAAAAAAACTTCTAGTATTTTCTATTTTCACTAAGATTTTAATTTTCAATCACGTCATTAATCACTAGCTCATACTCTTAATAGTCGCATTTTGAGGTGCTCTACTTATTATTGCTTTGAAGGGTTTAACTTAAAACCTTATCTATCATAATTACATTTTGAGTTTTATAATAAAAACATAATATACATTAATTCATAATTTGTCACGCGTTTTCATCTATAATAAAGCATTGATATAATTAATATTCTTTGCCTGAATACAAGATATAATTAATATCAATTGCCTGAATACAAATTTTCTCTAATGCCTATTTAATACAACTCTTTTAACTAATTATGTTTTTCAAAAAATATAAACTATAGTTATTAATGTTTTTGACTCCAGTGTTGGACCCTTCATTAAATTCCTTCTACCGACGCATCCAAATAACTTTAAATAACCAACACAGATGTACCTATTTTTAACACATAAAGTGGGAGCCTCACACTCCCTTTTCTTCTCACACCTCATCTTCTGTACTCTACTGGTAAGTTTCATTTTTTTTTAATAACACTATTTTATTATAAGATCTATTGTTTTTTAATATCTGATTTTTCACACAGATTGTATTTTAACTCCAAGTAGTTAAAACATGAAGAAATAGCAATATTGTGAATATACTAAACATGTTGAAGCAATCATCAAGTAGGAATATGAGGACAAAAGGGTTCAAATTAAAGCATGTTTTTCAAGGATTTGCAATGTTTTTGATATGTTTGTGGTTGATTTACCAAGTAAAACAGTCATACAGCAAGACAAAAGTGGGTGAAAAATCATTGAAGGAACAAGATTTGCAAAAAGCTGTGAAGTTAGGGAGGAAAGATCTGAATCCCTTGCTGTTAGATGAGTTAGCTGCTGAGTTTCAAAAAAACCCAGATGAAGATCTTGAATTGGAAGAATTAGATGAAGGGAAAAAAGATGAGAATGATGGAGATGATGAGGGTGATGGAGTTGGAGACCATGAACAATTGGAAGATATAATTGATGAAGATGCAACAAGTATAGATGCAGTTTGAGGGGGGGGAAATTTTATATAGTAATAGATAAATAATTATGAATTAGAGCGTTGAATTGCCCTTGTTTAGTATTGTAATTTTGGGAAAAGCCAAAATTCTAACTGATGAAGATGTAGTAGAGGAGTGTTTTAAGTTCATGCTAATGAGTAGTAGTGTTACTATGATTTAGACAGACAATTGGTATCAATTTGTGTGTATTTCAACACAAAATTAAGCTTTCTGCACTCTTAAATATGACTCATTTCAGTTTAAGATTTTGTTGATGAAAGAAATTGGCAACTGCCAATCATACTCAATTGCTTCAATTATTCTATGGCCAAATTAACACAAAATAAAGCTGATACAAAGTGTCAACTAAAAAGAAAAAGTAACACAGAAATGAGGGATCCACCTTGCATAAAATAGTACTAGTAGAAGACAAAAACTTGGGTCATTCCAAGTTTGAGAAAGTAGTCTAAAAATTCCAATAAGAAAGTTTGAAAGATAGATAATCCTTCGCATTGTTACAAAAGCCAATCAGAAGAAAAATTAGCATTGAGACATTACAATAAACCATGAAAGCATGCTTCCCCAACTAAAACTCTGAGGCCTCAAATTGCAGCAGCAAAGGCATAAGTTGAAAGGAGTAATATCCGATAAATCTGCTTCAAGCCACTGCTGTTGATTCGGTTCTATGGACTCTTAGTTTTGACCTGTTGGTGTGCATTCCACTGCAACAACATCCAAACTATAGATGTGCCTGCGAGAGAGAAAATCGAACTCTTCAGACAGTCTAAAGTGGTGTGTGAATTGTGATCAGGAGTGAAGTCAATTTACTGCAAAGAAAGAAAAGCATGTGCTGATGCAGGAAGATAATGTCACTAATGTGGCTGTAGTTTCTCGTTACCTCCAGATCATTGGAACTTCCTTTTATAGTTAAACCACAAACATAGGTAAAAAGATGTTCAGAAGTTGATAAAAATTTCAACCTTTTTATTAGAACCATCTTAAAGATTTGCTTCGTCATCTCCTTTTTCATTAAGTAACTAACATCTTTATGTAGTAAATTGGGCTTAAGCAACCAGCACTGCACTCAAAAGATAGGCTTTGATTCATAAGAAGAGCAAGTTGCAAGAGTTCAATTAGCGCAATCAAAAAGTTCAAAGGGAAGAAATACGGGGAAGTTTGATAAAGATTTTTCAGAAAAGTTAGGAGCACAAGCAGGGTCTTCAAATGATTAAGTTGCACATTCAGTGACATGCTACAACTAAATGAAGCCAGTCCATATTAGAAGACCCTTAACAGAAACTTTACAGCACATGGTACTAGGTGAATAAAGGTCGAGTCACAGATTATATCATTTGAAAGCAGTTCTTGCCTTTTGAAAGCACTAGATGCCTAAATCCATCTTTACTTCCACTGTTTTAAAAGCAGACCAAACGCAGGGATGGAGGGGAAACACCGAAAACAATTGCAAGATCTAGTAGCGCTAATTATAATTAAAAAACTCGAGAAGGAACAATACCTGCAAATATACCGACAGTAACCAGATTTTTTATTGCCATTGTCTGATAGATCAAGAACTCTGTCAAGAAATGACCGAAGGCATAGACAAATGATAAAATGGTTGCCAAATACAAAGGTCTGTCATGAAGGTTAAATGCACAAAGATAGCAAAGAGTGCAGGTTAGCAGAGTCCACACTCCAAATGTCCTCCCATGAACTTCTGTCACTGCAACATGATAAATAAAAAAAGAAGAAGTTCCCATTAGAAAGATAGTATAAGATTGTATCAAGTAACGTGTGGTAATTTCAATGCAATTGCAAGTAAAACCAGTGATACCAAGCAATACAAAGTATCATCACTTGTCAAACTTAAGATGCATGACAGATATGCAAAGTTGCTGTTCTTGAAAGTTATTCAAGAAGTTGAGTACCAAATGTGTTATCAAATATGTTACTGACTGCACTACCAGTAACTTAAGGTTCTATTTTCACGACAAAAGCTATACCTTAGAAAGTTGCAACCACCAAATTCGCACATTGTTGTCCACATTTTGAGCCACTTGACCCAAGTCAGACGAGAAATATATGTCACTCTTACTGGATGATAAAGCATACTATTATAGGTGCATTGGGGTCAAACAAGCAGTATTGCAGCAATCAAACAAGACGAACAAACTCTCAGATTCTATCAACTCCATTCTCCAGCTAGATTGAAGAATAACACAACATAACCCAAATGAGATGACATACTATGTATCTTTCACAAACTTAAATAGAACTTTTTTACGAAGTCTTTGTGATGCAATTGTAGGAGAAAGGCTTCTCTTAGAAAGGATAGAACTATGTGGTGAGTTTGGAGGTGATATGCCCATTTGTGAATTACCAAATTCTGCCGAGGGGAGCAATTTTACCTTTTTATAAACAAACAGAATAAGAAGGTAAGAATGAAGTGAGGCATGACAGAAGTGCTACAAAATACTGCATGTAAAGATATGACACCTGGGCCTAACTCAACCCCAAAAGCTAGCTCCTGAGGGGAGGTTTGTCCAAGTCCATATAAGGAGACCAAAAGTCCCATCCCTCTACCAATGTGGGACATCTTAACACTGCAAGAGAATAATATATTTTCTTCTAAAATTAAGAGCTAAGGCCAAGCTACAGAAGTTTATGACAATCACTTCTCTTAACTAATTGTGCTTATACATATCCGAATAAAATTTTAAGAAATGATTCTTATTCAGTTCCTTATTTTAAAAAATGATTCTTTTCCAGTTATATGCAATGTTTGTGGTCAAATAGAACAAATTAGCTTCTTTTTGGGAAAGCTCTATCGTCCTATTGCCTATAAAATCATGTCAAGGAAATGAAGTCAAAAGACAAGTCTTGAGCCCAAATGAATGTGTTGATCCGTTTGCTCATTCTTATCGCCATTTCAACCCTATGGGGTAGCAAATCAATTCAACAGTACATAATCCCTTATTCATTTTCCTAATCAAAATGAAAAGCATCTAGTCTAGGGACAAATCCAAAGTTTCAACACAGGCATCCAAACTGCCTCTGCTCGAATTATATATATGTAACTAATAGATTTTTTTTCCTTCTAAATAATGTGCGTGCGCGAGAGGGAGTGAAGGTGATGTCCACTCCAGTTTGCATGCACATTGTCTAATCCATCGGGCAAGACTATTACATCCCATAAACACAGGTGTAAGGTACATCGTAAACCCCAATAAGACTATAGTAAATGAGCTCATAATGACTACTTTAGCTGATTCAAATTATATCTATACTAAACTCGAATCTACAACCACACAGTAATAATAAGATTGCACTGGTAACTAACCCCAATACTACCACAACATATCCCATGAAAATCCACAAAGTGGAGTAGTGTACCCAGACCTTAGAGCGACTGTTTCCGAAAGACCCTCGGCCCAATACACTAACTTAAATTCCTGATCTGTCAATATATGATCCTCGATATTAACAAGATATAGCTAACAATGGCATAAAATCACCAAAAAAGCACTTTATTATGAGACAAATCACACAAAATAAGGCGAAAGCAAAGGGATATGATTCCTAATACAGATTCAAGTCAGATCACGAGAATGTAAAAAAGCCGAAATGAGCACTAAGCGTAATATAAACAAAAAAGGTTTGTAAACTTACTGGTAGTTTTGGAGAAAACAGCGAGACGAAGAGCCCAAATGTCGACGAAGCCAAACCATACCGATGCAAGCCGAAGTGTACCCACTAGCAGTAACCACCATCCTAACAGCTCCATCTCGTTATCTCTCTCACTACACACACGCACTTTCTTCTCTCCTCCGCCCCGGTTCCTATTTTGATCTACCAAACAGTACGGGTCCGATCCGGTTCGATAAGGATCTTAAGCCCAAAGACCCAAAATGAAACTCCTTTAGGCCCACATATTTCGGCTCACCATCTTCATGGTAGGCTAGTGAATATTATATTTTAAAAACGTGCTACTTTTAGAATGCTATTCAATACATACTAATGGATACTTTTTAATGAGTTCAAGTAATATAGGTTACAATTGAGTTCGATAGTTTTAAATATTTAAAAATTCTCTATTATATTCATATGGTTGGTATTAAATTTGATTTTTAGTTGTTTGATATGGTAAGTTAGTAATCATGAGTTGTTCGACTTTAACTTATACACATGTACTGAAAAATTATGATTTTGACGATGGTGGAAACTCTTTTATACTGAAGCGTATAAAATTTGTCTATATTATCAATTTATGATTATGATTTATGTGTAATCAAGTATTTAGTTTACATCGAGTAGTAAAGGCAATAATCTTTTAATATGAAGGATTTTAGGCTTTTTATTAGTTTATATTTAGATTAATTACAATATATATATAAAATTAGGCATTTTGTTACGATATTTAGTATTTTTTTAAAAAATAAAATAGCGACTATCGTCACAAATACCTTCTTTTTTAAAATACATATCAAACATCGTAATATTGAAATCTATTGAAATGTGGTAATATTTTGGATAAGACACGATAATTCGATATTTATCAAAGTTTTAGCATCTGTATAACTAAGTTTAGCTTTACAGGTTCATTTAAAAACTTTAGCATTATATTAATGCAGACAGTTGAAAAGAAATGAAGTTTAAAATTGGAGTTAATACAACACATCTCTAAATTCTACATGAATAAATTAGGCACCAAAGAAAACTGAAAACTTTTAGATGACTAATAATAATTAATACGTGTGATATAATTGTAATTAGTATTAAGCAAATCATGAAGCATAGCTTGGTACTACTAGCTAAAAATCAAGATAGAGGTGTTCAGATGAAGAGGTTCCCTTGAATAATCTCTCACTACTTGATATAGATAATAAGTGTTGAAAACAAGTTTAACTATAATGTTGACACTAATAAAAGTTTGGATAAACATTCTAGTAACAACCTTAAAAGTATCATGTTACAAAATTAAACGAGGAACAACAAATGAAGAGAAAATAGGTAAAATGAACTTGTTAAAAGAATGTGCCACCAAAGTTTTAGAATAAGTTGTCAAGGACAATTGTAATGGTGATATCATGTTTATATTAATGTGATGTGTTTGGATATGTTTCTTTTGACTTTTTATTTGTAGGGACTAAGGAGTAATAAATATGGATAGTCTTTGCATGACCTGACTATTAAAGCGTATTAAACATAGTTATAATCATATAATGGTGATGTGTATATTCATGTGATATGTTCATATGTCTCTTCTTTGACTATTTATCAATTTTGAATATTGATCGTCATTACATAATCAGATTATTAATATGTAATGTATTAACTTGAGGTCGTTGTCGTAATGAATTTAAATTGTCGATGGAGTTGTGGATACCATTTTCCTGTAGCATGAATTCCAAATCCAAGAAAAGGAAATGATAAAGAAAAAGTACAAATGTAAATTAAGTATTGTGATTTGTCCTTAGAAATATATGAAAGGAACTTTCACGTTACTTTGTCTCTAATTGTCTGTTGTTAAGAGTCACAATACACCCATTTAATGTTATAATAGGAGGAAATTGTACTAGTGGAACGGAACGTAGCTATATATGTTGAATGTTGGTCAATTGAACGCCCTTTCGTAAAACCTTGAATATCTTTGTCGAAATTTCTTACACACATTTATTACCATAATTAAATGATAGATGTACATGTATAGTAACAAATTTATTGATTTGATATAAATATCTGATTTACCGAAATAGAGAGGAACGTGAGTTCTGTGGCGTGATGGCTGTATATGGAAGAAAGAGTGCTTAGTTAAGAAGCAACAGAGACAACGACATCGGATTCTTGTTAGGAATGACTCATTCTGAACCTATTACAACACCAAACACACTCAGCATAATAAATGTTACTAGTATAACATCTCTGCCAGTACAATATTGACCAGTTTTAATCTAAAGACCAGATCCCCACTTCATTTACGTTTCTACATTGAAAATAGTGAACAAGAATCGAATTGAAGGAACTTTGTTTAAAGGAAAAATTCTTACTTTTGTGAACAGGTGTAGTAGTAATTATCTATTGATAGTTGAACACTATTTTGGAAGTCTGAATTATTTTTTTTCTTCAGATAGAGCCTTTTTCAAATTTAGATACATACCCTTGAAGAAAATTGTGTAAATTATTTGAAGCGTAATCATTTTTATGCTATTTAACATTATTCTTATATAATTTGTCAAACGAACTGCTTGTAATAGTGTTGGGCATGAGTGGTTAGGCAATTTGGTAGTAAATGGGCCGACCTAGTCTTGCTTCGACGTTCAATTTGATACATTGACTGATAAGCCCAGGCTGTTTGTTTCAATTTCCAATTCCCCCACTAACGCTACAATTAAGGGTGTACAAAACCGAATCGAAAATCGAACCAAATCATAAATCGAGTCAACCCGAAAAAAAAATTCGACTAGTGATTTGGTCTTGAAAAAAAAACCCGACTATTGTAACGACTCGAAAAATGATAGAGTGAAACTAGAGCCTCACATGTGAGTTTGGAGTCGAGAACTTAATGAAATGATTATATTTGAATTTGACCCAAAAAGTTCTTAAAAATGTGCTTCGGAAGTTACCGGAAACTTGTTTAGCTGTATATAAAAAGATCCGTTTCGTTTTTCAAAAATCCGACTTCATATTCTTGTTTAGGGGGTCAAATTGAGTGGGAAATGGGTCTAACCCAAATTTTAGAGCAACCGTATCAAAATCCGAAATTTCCAAGTGAAGCCTTTTTCGAGGGTCTACTTTGGAGGGTCATATCTCCTAGCACACAAAT